>NC_042619.1:75970716-76270716 GCF_901001135.1 Rhinatrema bivittatum
CTGTGTACCTAGGCTCGTGGTTTTAAACAGTGGCTGTGACGAAAGTAGCTGTCAGCCTGAAGTCATTTATCACTGTCACACAGCACAAAATGCACAATAGCATGGGTAATATACTGTGACATCAGCCGCTGAGTAACCAAGATAACTGCGTTAGTAAAGAACAAAGCTAGAGTAAAAAAAAAAAAAAGGGGGGGGGTACTTCCAGGACCCACAGAAACATTTTATTTCTCCCAAAGAATGGTGCCTAAAGCACATTACAGCAATTTTATTAAAACACTTTCACATTCTTCAAGTACACACCATGAGAATTCTCAGTTTTACAATCTTTTTTTTGCAGTTCTCCTCCTTGTTCAAGTGTAGAATTCGATACATTACATCCAGTACAATCAAAAAGTCCAGACCACTATTAATGAATGCCAGAGATGTCAAAAATCAAATCTGATGCTTTAATGTAGTCAAATGCGTACTTGAAGTGACTTGCCAAATGAAACAGAAGATTTCCAAACAACATATTCCTGACCTGAATTCACATATTTAAAGAGAGTTATTGCAGCTTTATCAAGCACATTTCTGGAGTTCATTTAATGACGTGATTCTGGCATCCTATCATATCACTGTGGGACACTGCAGTGTTTCCCAGCCTTTGCAAGCTCAAGGTACATCTGCATTAACAAAAACGTTGTGTGGCACCCCATCCTCCAAGAGCAGGCAAGTGCGTAGCTGGAGAGGAGTCATAGGACCAGAAGAAGAGCTAGGGAAGCACTGAAAGTCTCTTCCAAATTTTAAAACAAAGGAAAAGAGGCAGTGGAGACACACATGAACCCACCAAGTCTGTCTGGTGCAGGCAGCGGGCTCGGTTATGTAATGTGACTGCCAGATCACACTCAGAGTGATTCACATCCAGTGCTTAGTGCACACTCACCCCAGAGCATTCAGCCTGGGGTTATATAAGACAGAGGCTGAAATCCACATAATCCCTTTTGAAAATTACATCTAAATCCTTTCAGAAATTAGAGGGAACATTGTCCAGGAATAATTTCTTCACCTTCCCTCCTCATCCCTATCCCTACTAACTGACTGTTTCCCCTTGCCTAAACCTCTCTTCCACGCCTATTGAAGAGGAAATGAAAGGAGCACACAAGATTGCTGAGGAGAAAAGTGCTTAATCTGCACAGAAAAATGTATTCTGATAGGATACCAGAAGGAGTTTGCTGAATACTTGGCAAGAATACTTTTTTTTTTTTTTTAAGAGGCACCTGTCTTACTGCTACAGTAGTGATAGTCATTTTTTAGGTTGTTAACTTTGCAAAAACTGAAATCCCATGCTATAAAAAAAAAAATAGCAGTATTGTCCAGAAATGCCATGATTTAACAGGAGTAAGTGATGAAGAAATTCAAATCGCCCTGAAGCTTTTTGGTTTGCACTAGGGAGAGTGCATTTCAATGACATATATAAGATACCAAAAAAAAAAATGTTTGCTTTCTAATCGGTGGTTATTTGAACTCAGGTAGCTTCCCATTCCTTACAACTGCTATAGCTAAGGATGTATGTTTTATACTATGGTATCATCTGATTTTTTGTTTTTCTTCAAAATATTGTGGTAGAAAATAAAGCCATATTTAAGCCTAACCAGTTGAAAACCTGTACTTTAGCACTCTACATGCCTGGGTAATATTTCAGCCTGGCTAGAATTTTGAGGCATCCAACTGCCTCTGGAAAACATCTCTCTAGTTTTTAGTTGCCTATCAATTTGCAAAATATCCCTTAAACTTTTCATGTATTTTTCATAGGTTTTAGTCAGATATCATTTTTCAGCAATGCCTTCATTTTCTGCAAAGCTTGAGACTTTTTGTAGGCTTACAGATCCTAGATAGCTAAGCCCAGGCAAGTACTTCTTTAAACAAGAGAGAGAAAATGACTATTTGAAATTTGAAACTTTGTACTGAGAGAGATGCACTACATAGCAGTCACTGCTACACTAACCTGAATTTGCCTCAGAGTCACGTTTCCTTATTTTTACCTCTGCCTTCCTTTCAGTTTGTAGCTAACCTGATGGTCTTTATCCTGTCTGTAGGTGTGGCACAAAGAAGCTCAACCACCACACAAATGGCCGAAAGAGAAACTGCTAAACTTAAACAATTCACATGACAAAAAGATAGCAAAGTATATATTTAAAAACTGGAAGACTTTAATATAACGTTAAACCATCTCTTCCTGAAGAAACATATGGATGTCCATTCACGCAGCTTTGCTGGATTTCGTGTTCTTCCAGATTTTCCAGCAAAGAATATCTTGGTCTTTGAGAAGAGATGGTTCAGCTTTAATTCACTTTTTGAAGTTCCTCTGAAGCGCAGACATCACCTGCCGAAACATGAAAATGTTAATGTCAGGACTTATTTTTTAATATCATTTTTACTATGCTTTTTGTGAGCCAGTTCACACTTTGTTGTCTTGTTAGAAATTAGCTTTAATATAGTATTTTCCTCCCTGCTCCTGGCGCGTCCAGCGTTGAACTGACAGGGCCCGTGCTGGAAGCGTAATCTTCCAGGGCTGCTGTGAACCGTGACAGCAAAGCTGGAAGCGTGGCTTGCTGTCAGTTCAACGCTGGACGCGCCAGGAGCAGGGAAGAAAACACCTCCGTTCCTGGCAGGCACTTAGGGGGAGGCGACTATCTTCAGAGATGTCGCAGGTGGGAAGCGGGGGCAGGAGGGAACCAGAGTTTAAAAAAAAAAAAATTTGTGAAAAAAATAAGGACGAAGGAAGGGAGGGCCCAATATGCAGCTCCCCCCCCCCCCCCCCCCCACACACAGATTTTCCATACCTCGGAGGAGACCAAGGGGATGTTGGTCTCAGCCCAGCAGGATCATTTATTTAATGTTGGGGAGGCGGGGTATCAGGCTCCCGGGGAGGGGGGGGTGTTGTAAATAGTGCCACTTAACCTGATATCTTTTGAAAATATCCGGATAAGTAGCAAGATTTCCAGCCATACAAGGCCAGATGACTTGAAAACGTAACCGGTTATATTCAAACATAGCTACATGTAGCTGGATAACTGTAGGAGAGTTTATTCACCGGGATGTATATCTTGCTGAATATATGGGACAAGTAATCCGGTTACATGTAGCTGAATAACTTGCCTGTCACGGTTCACAGCAGCCCTGGAAGATTACGCTTCCAGCACGGGCCCTGCCAGTTCAACTTGTTGCTGGCTTACTAAAATTTGAGTCCAAAGTGTTTGATTTTCCCTGTCAAAGGTTATAATGACAAAGGAAATAGTCTGGTCAGTTGAATCTCCGCCCCCGCCTCTCCAAACTATGTTGCAGACCTGCTTTACATGATATCCATGTTTATTTCTATAGGCTAAAGACGAACCTGTGGTATACCTAGGCCGAGGTGGAAGTGAAGATGAAGACAGTTCAAGCACTCTTCCTGATCCCAATGAAGATTTTGATCAAGAGGACGACAGAGCTCTGGAAGAAAATAATAGGTTTGAATTTTTTTTTTTTTTAATTATTTGGATTTAATGCAATAATTTAAGGGGCAAATAGCAATAAACCACATAGTGCAGTCTGTATTTTCTTCTATTCCTACGTACCTTTAGCCAGTTTTTACTGAGAAACTACCCAGGTAGCTTTACTCTGAAAATTACTGTAAGTTACCTGTGCGCTTTGTACCTGTTATTTATGTAGCTGGGGTTCCCATAAGAACATAAGAACATGCCATACTGGTTCAGACCAAGGGTCCATCAAGCCCAGCATCCTGTTTCCAACAGTGGCCAATCCAGGCCATAAGAACCTGGCAAGAACCCAAAAACTAAGTCTATTCCATGTTACCATTGCTAGTAATAGCAGTGGCTATTTTCTAAGACAACTTAATTAATAGCAGGTAATGGACTTCTCCTCCAAGAACTTATCCAATCCTTTTTTAAACACAGCTATACTAACTGAACTAACCAAGTACTCTGGCAACAAATTCCAGAGTTTAATTGTGCGTTGAGTGAAGAAGAACTTTCACCGATTAGTTTTAAATGTGCCACATGCTAACTTCATGGGGTGGCCCCATGTCTTTCTATTATCTGAAAGACATCTACCCGTTCTAGACCACTCATGATTTTAAAGACCTCTATCATATCCCCCCTCAACCGTCTCTTCTCCAAGCTGAAAAGACCTAACCTCTTTAGTCTTTCCTCATAGGGGAGCTGTTCCATTCCCCTTATCATTTTGGTCGCCCTTCTCTGTACCTTCTCCATCGCAATTATATCTTTTTTGAGATGCGGCTACCAGAATTGTACACAGTATTCAAGGTGGGGTCTCACCATGGAGCGATACAGAGGCATTATGACATTTTCCATTTTATTCACCATTCCCTTTCTAATAATTCCCAACATTCTGTTTGCTTTTTTGACTGCCGCAGCACACTGAACCGACGATTTCAATGTGTTATCCACTATGACGCCTAGATCTCTTTCTTGGGTGGTAGCATCTAATATGGAACCTAACATTGTGTAACTATAGCATGGGTTATTTTTCCCTATATGCATCACCTTGCACTTATCCACATTAAATTTCATCTTCCATTTCGATGCCCAATTTTCCAGTCTCACAAGGTCTTCCTGCAATTTATCACAATCTGCTTGTGATTTAACTACTCTGAACAATTTTGTACCATCTGCAAATTTGATTACCTCACTCGTCATATTTCTTTCTAGATCATTTATAAATATATTGAAAAGTAAGGGTCCCAATACAGATCCCTGAGGCACTCCACTGTCCACTTCCCTTCCACTGAGAAAATTGTCCATTTAATCCTACTCTCTGTTTCCTGTCTTTTAGCCAGTTTGTAATCCACGAAAGGACATTGCCACCTGTACCATGACTTTTTACTTTTCCTAGAAGCCTCACTTAAGAAACTTTATCAAACACCTTCTGAAAATCCAAGTACACTACATCTACTGGTTCACCTTTATCCACATGTTTATTAACTCCTTCAAAAAAGTGAAGCAGATTTGTTCTTATGTTCTAATGTTCTTAATTCTATATGGCTATGAGAGTGAAGTCTGGAATGTATACAGGAAGGGACAGAATGCCAATACAAATCCTGCACCTCCAGTTCTGTAACACACTGTGCATCCATAGAAATTCCCCCAGCAATGAAGCTTGAATGTTTCCCTTACAACTCATCATACAAAAAATATTTTCAAATTCTGGAGTCACCTCACAGTAACAGCAACACAGACACCTTCCACTGCCAGACACATTGTGAACTAACCCAAAACCCCAAAAAAGACACTCAAAATCTATACAGCAAACTTATCACAACATAACAGTAATAACACCAAGGACTTAAACAACAATAACCCTACCTGTGAAAAAGCAGCACTGTAAATATTACACTGGGTCCCAGAATACCAATGCACCACCTACCAAGGAAACAAAACTAACCCGATTGCTATAGATCCCTACACAGACACTTCATGCTAGCAGAATCTCTCATCATGGTCACACGCACAGAGCAGAGGTAGACCTCACCAAATAATAAAGGATCACAGATTAAGACAAAAACTGTAATGGAAACCCCAAGAAGCCAGATTCTGTGTGTAACAATGGAAAAACAGAACCACCATACCTCATAAAGCAAACAGAATCAAGAAACATAAAGCATCAATTATAATGGTAAAAACATATTAATAAAAGAATATTTTAAAACTACTAATAAATAGAATAATTTCTATGAATTAAAATCACATACATTTTTTTAAAATTTCCCAAGCACCAATAAAATATTTCAAAACAGCACATATATCAAATAACACCCAATAATTAAAGCTAATAAAGATTTTTAAAAGCCCCTGCTATATCCGTACCTGGGAACTCTTGATTTCCAGTCACCCTGAGATTGTCGAGGATTAGGAGGTTAGGGGAGTGCACAAACTTTATCCTCTCTCTCACACACATACTCACATGTCCATTCTCTCTCACACATATACTGTCACATATACACACATACATGCTAATATATTCATCATAACTTCTCGCTCTCACAGACACACTCTCAGGTTCTAAGACCCTCTCTCCCCCCCAACTCCCACACACAAGCTCTTTCTCCCCTGGATTCTCACATATACTCACACATTCTCACTCTCATTGGCTCCCTCACATACACACAAACACAGCTCCCAGTCATTCTTGCACACGCACACAGACTTCAGACAGGCTCACACATGCACACACTGACCTCCAGGCAGACTCCCATTTCACCCCCCAGGCATGCACACATTCATTCTCACACACACACACAGAGCCCCAGGCAGGCACCAATTCATAGACACACACACCAGGAAGATACCCATTCCTTCTCATACACAGACACACCCTCAGGCAGACTCCCATTCATACACATGCACAAACCGAAGGCAGACCCCCCTCTCTTTCTTTTGCCAGCAACCTCTGAGCTTCTCTCATTCCTCTGCTACTTCTGTCACTGCTGTCGCGTGGCTATTGGGGAGGCGCCGATTGCTGCTACTGGCACTGAAACCCATTCTGCTGCCTCCTCTGTGCAGGCCCCGTGGTATTAATCATTTGTGGGCTTCTAGTTCCTCCATGCTGATCTCGTGCATTGCAAGATCGTCATAGAGAAAGTGCTACTCTTGCACATTCCCAAAGATTACATATACCAGTCACTAGAAATGTATTTTCTTTTTTTTACCTTTCCTGTCTGATCTTAGTTTTCTAATCGGTTGTTCACAGGCTTCTTGTTTATTTGCCAATTCCTTTTACAGGGTCTTTTTTTTCTATTTCTTTTCTCTCCATCTGTCTTCTTCCCTCAAAAACACGCTCAGGTTCTCATTCTCACATGATTTCTCTCTCTCACACACACACACGCTCATGGTCTCATTCTTACACGCTGCCTCTCTCTCACATACATACACAGTTTCTCACACTCACATGCTATCTCACGCATACACAGCTTACTCTCACATGTTGTCTGTCATTCATGCATACATACAATCACAGTCTCTCTTGCACATGCGGTGTCACTTTCACAAATACACACAAGGTTCTCTCACTCCCACATGCTGTCTCGCTGAAGCACAGGCTCTCACTGTCACATGCTGCCTCACACACACACAGAGAGGCTCTCACATGCTGTCACTGCAAACATTCAGGCTCTTACTCCCACACTCAGTCTCTCAACTCATCTCATACATGCACACACATTCTACAGGCCCTCAGCCTCTCTTTCGCTTTTGGACCTCCTATTCGCGGGTCACCATGGGATGAGCTCTGCGGCGGCCCTGATCTTCTCGGGTCTGTGCAATGTGGGATCCACGGCAGCCCTGCTACCAGGCCTCCTCCTCTTCTCAGGCCGCCGTCGCGACAAGGGTTGCACAGTGGCTCTGCTACCAGGCCACCTCCTCTTCTCAGGCTGCCGCAACGTAGGGTTCTGGGCGGCACATAAACACTGCTCCTCCTCCTTCCTGCCTGCGCGGGTCTGGCAACATTTTTTTTCCGGGGCCGCGCAGGCAGGAAGGAGGAGGAGCACATGTAGGTTTGGATGTGACCTTTTTCTTTGGGCCGTGGTGAAATGAGCTCCACCACGGCCCCGCCGATCTTCCTGCTGTGTGCGTCCCTGCTCAGCAGCCGGTGGGATGAGGGTCACCAGTGGCCGCATAGGCCTCCATGTTGGCCATCAACACCCCCTTATGGCATTGGGCTCCCTGTCCCTCCCTCCTTTGGTACGCCACTGTTGTGACCTGGCTTGGCCACTGTTGGAAACAGGATACTGGGCTTGATGGACCTTTGGTCTGGCCTAGTAAGGCAAGTCTTATGTTCTTATGAAAACTTTATTAGCTGTGCCTCTGTTGTCATGTTTGTTTTCATGTAAGGAATAATGCAGTGAGTCTGTGAGAGATTTTATTTGTCAAGCTGATATATTAGTCAAATCTAGTAATGTATGGATTTTTGCTGACTGTATTTAAATGAAAATGTTGTACCTGTTCACTGTATTCTTCTTGTGAACATGGGACTTCTTGCTACTTCGTGATCAATTCTCTAGAACTGGCCAGTGAGAGATTTCATCGTCTGAACTGATCTCAGCAGCTCAGCTTAATCTTTTGCACTCCTGAGAAATGTTGGAGGATAGGTGTGAACATAGCACTCTATCACTTTTTAGCTTTCTCTTTCCTTTGCTGCCAAGAAAATGAAAAGAAATACTTTTGCTTTCTCACCCCTCTTCCTCTCCTTAGATTCTAATTTGCTATTGTGGCATAAATACGTTTTAAAAATTTAAAATTAATATATATACTGTATATATAGCCGTGTGAAATCAGATTGCTCTGAGCCAGATCCTCTATTTGGCTCTCCCTGTCTGTGATGGTTCCTTTCAGGTAGACATGAAACATAACATAGAAATGACGGCAGAAAAAGACCAAACGGCCCATCCAGTCTGCCCAGCAAGCTCCCACACTTATATTCCCATACTTATCTGTTTCATCAACCACCAAGTTCAGGGCCCTTGTTGGTAACTGTTTGATTCGAATTTCCTGCCACCCCCTGCCATTGATGCAGAGAGTAATGTTGGAGTTGCATCAAAGGTAAATCATAAGGCTTAATGGTTAAGGGTAGTAACCGCCGCATCAAGCAAGTTACCCCGATGCTTGGTTACCCAGACTGCACAGATCAATGCCTTGTTGGATGTTGTCTGAATGTAAATCCTCTTTTCCACATTTCCCCCTGAGTTGCACAAGAAAGATTGGTCTGCCTGCAGACAATGGCACAATAAAATATATATCCGTGTCACTTAGTTGCTAGAGAATAATTTAATGAGGTAGGCACTATTGTACATGTTACTGTTGACTGTAGTGAGGGAAAAGCTTAGTTTTGATCTATGTTTTGCAGAACACTGCCCCTCATTAACAGAACTTAGCTAACATATAAATGATGACAGAAAAGGACCAAATGATCCAACCAGTCTGCCGAGCAAGCTTATGCTTATGCCAGTATCTGCTGCACTGTGCAGGTTACCCTTGTGCTTATCAGTTTCCCAGACCATAAAAGTCAGGGCCCTCGAATGCTGTCCGAATCCAATTTCCCTAACCCCTGCCGTGGAAGCAGAGAGCAATGATGAAGCTGCATCAAAAGTATCTGGCTTAATGATTGAGGGTAGTAAAAGCCAAATCAGCAAGTTACCCCCATGTTTATTTGTTCCCCAAACTGTAAAAGTCGGGGCCCTCGGTTGCCGTCTGAATCCAGTTCCCCTTTTCCCACTGCCGTAGATTCAGAGAGCACTTTGCATTAAGCCTTGATCATAAACCATTGCCATATTCCTAAAGTAAATCCTTTACAATATCTTTTGTTAGTCAATTTCTATGAGTAAAATAGCTAAAAGGAAGCATAGTTGGATAGAATTGATACCTGCGTAAGGCTAACAATTGTTTAAAGAATCAACTTTTAGGGACTACAGTATTAATGTTCTTTCCTCAGGAAGTGTCCTCAGTAACATCAGCAGCTTACGTCATTAAACATTTGTTAATCTACCCAACTGCTTTTTTGATTATTTTCTTACTAGTTTTATTTTTGGCACAGTACCACCTTTCTACTTGTAATGATTTCTGTTTCTAATTACCAGTTGCCCATGCGAATGCTGTCCTTCCATGCAGTTTCACTTAAGTACTTAGAGAATCTAACATTAGAAGAGCTGGCATACAGCAGAAGAAACTTCCCATAACTCACGGTCCTTGGACCTACCTCATTTACTGAGCCATCACGTGGTTTTCCAGGTTCTGCTGGCTCCTAGCCTCTCCGGGCGAAAGGAAGTAGAAATAATCCATGTCCGTATAGCCAGCCAGTTGGGTCCAAAACCATGCTTGATAATTGTACAAGCATGGTATGCCCCTCAAGATGACAAAGGATTAGCCTTCGAGAAATATCTTACAGGTTATTTATAAATGCAGATGGCCCTCTGCAAATTCAGATGTAAATATATGACACATTATAATGCTCCAATGAAAGAAGATAAATAAAATAAAATACTCAATGAAGTCCACTTTAATGCAGTCATTTTTTAATAAATGCTGCTTAAAAATAAGTGCTAACTTTCTCACATGCTGAAATTCAAACTCTTATCATGCACTCTGAAACCTGGTTTACAGTTTGTAATTCTTCTGAGCTTGTGCTGCATAGTCATTTAATTGAAATTTTTTTTTTACCCCAGTGTCTTGTAAAAATGCAACTATCCTTATTATGATAGAAAAAAAGTAGCTACTTAATATACTGTAATTGTCTATTGAATTCTGCTTTGATAGAGCTTTTCAAAAGCCCAAGTTATTAATTTTCATTGTGAGAAGAAATTTGAACTTACTGTATATGTGCATTCACCTCACTCCGAGTCTTTGCATTTTCACTATCTCTTTTAATACATTCCTTTTTAAGGAATTTCACATTTTTAAAGGAACAGTTTTGGGGTTGATATAATGGGAAACTGAAGTTATTTGAAAGATTTATCTGGATAAGAACATAAGAATATTTTAGTGGTGCCTTGCATATAACCCTGGCTTTTATCCCCATTATTTTTCTGTAGATATGTAGGTATTTGAGTCTTGATGTACAATACCACAAAGGCTGACATTTCGTTTAGTTTCAGAAGTTTAACGAATCCTATTCTTTAAATTTGCATGTATTTACTGCCACCAAGGGTTTGCATACCTTTTCAGCGCACCTCATATAGCTAGTCTCCATTCATACATTTTAATAGCTTATTAATTAGTTTAGCACTCTTTAGTAGTTATGCATTTTGATTTTTGTTCCCTCTTTTCTTTCCACTTCTTGCATATTTTATCTTTTGGGCTTTTCACATCTCCTTTAAAGCTAAGAGCATTGGCAATGCAGTAGTATTTGATATTTTGTGGTGTCAGTAATAGGCTTGTTCTCAAATTCCCTTTTGCATCAAAGAGACTGTAAGTAACCTGGAAAGTGTTAGATGTCCGAGTGACTCTCATCTTCAGCATAGTCTACAATAGACAACAGGATTTTCTCTTCCAAGTTCTAAGTATTAAGAATGTTGCATTATTCAGTCTAGTACTTTTATTTTAATTTATGTATACCCAGGCGTTAACATTAGTTTTCTCAAGAAACTAGAAGTAATCATAGAATGCAGTTAATCTCATGAGAAAAGGCTGTGTGAAGGGCCTAAGTATTAAGAGGTGTTAGGGTTAACATCTGTGTTTAATGAAGGTGTTAGAGGCTAGCTGTTACTTAATGCCCACATTTAATATGCATTATTTGCATGTGTTTTTATCATGCAGTAAAAAAACAACTTGTGCAGTTTAGCAGATTAGCTAAAAAAATGTATGCTTATTGACTCATTAATTAACATTGGATAGTACATCCAGCATTAATACCTAAGCATGTGACAAAATATCCTTCACCATTCTCCTCCCCTCCCCAAGATCAGAGCATGAGCCCCTCAATATCTCTGGGCCTAGAACTCTCAACTCCCGAAAATCCAGTGCACCTTTGTGGTCCATACACCTCTCCCCAGACACCCCATACCTGACTTACATGGGACGTAGACCCCCCATCTCCACCTCCCACCCCCACCCCGGAGTTCTCTTCAACTATGTTCTTTATATAATTAGTTTGTACATCTGGCTTTAAAACCGGCAGGTAACTTACATTACCATGGAATCTTTTTGCAGTTTTGAGAAAGTTCCACTGCAAAAGACTTGGTTGCTCCCTGAAAAATGAAGGTGTCATTGGCATAACAATGGCACATACACCCAAAAGAAAAAGTAATAGACCCTAGGATTTTAGTGTAGATCAAAGAGTGGAGGCCCCAGAATAGAGTTCCAAGGAAAATCTATACACCAGGGCTTCCCAAACCTGTCCTGGGGACCCCACTGCCAGTTGGGTTTATTTCATGCACAATAAATATGCATGAAATAAATTTGCATCTACTGATTCTCCATGCTATGCTAATTCATCTCATGCATATTCATTGTGGATATGCCCAGGTTGTGGAATGCCCAGGACAGGTTTGGGAAGCTCTGCTATACACTGTGGTGAGTGAGTAGAATAATGGTTATTGACCACTATTTTCAATGAGCTGTTAAAGAACTATGTAGAAACTCTACCAGAGAAGCAGCTGGTGATGAACAGCATCATTGTTTTTTGTTGATGTATTTTGTTGATTATTAAATTGTGTATTGTATAACTACTTGGACATTTCCATTGAGATCTGGGGAGGCAGTAGGTACATTTTAATAAATAAGAGCAAGAATGTGTAGAGTTCTCACAGGACAAGCAGGATGGTAGTCCTCACATATGGGTGACATCACAGGATGGAGCCCAATCACGGAACACTTCTGTCAAAGTTTCCAGAACTTTAACTGGCCCCTACTGGGCATGCCCAGCATGGAACTAACTCTGCAGCCAGCAGGGGTCCCCCTTCAGTCTTCTTTTTTCCGCGTAGCAGTAGCCACGCGGTTAAGGAGCTCTGTAGAGATTCCTGACAGGAATTTTCCTCATGGAATTACTAAAATTTAACTTACCCCACAGGGGTCCCTCCTTCAACTTTTTTCAAGCCGCGGTACTCCGGTAAGTTTTTACCCGTTTTCCATCGATTACTGTCGAGTTTGGCACTCGCAGCCTTCTGGTCGTCGACCGTACCGCGGCTCAATTTTTTCATGGCCATGGTGTCGGGGTTCCGTCTGTGTCCGGACTGTTATCGCACCATGTCCATCACAGACCCTCACAAAGTCTGTAATGTGTCTCGGATGTGAGCACGATGTCCTAACCTGCACCGAATGTGCCCTAATGACACCAAAAGGTCGCAAGGCTAGAATGGAGAAGAAGGAACTTCTCTTCCGTGCCCAAACCCTGACGCTGTCCATTGCATCGACATCGTCAGAACCGGCACCGTTGACTTCACGCCAGCATCGACCACCGGCTGGTGATCGTCCGGCATGTACGACTTCTCAGCCTTTAGCACCTTCTACTCCCCCTCAAAACCGTGGGGACCATAGAGACAAACATTGCCACCGGCATCGAAAGTCTCGGACCATCGAGGGAACGAAATCATCGACCTCGCCATTGTCTGAGCCGCCGTCGAAGAAACCGCGTCCAGAAAAGGCACCGACCTTTTCGGCAACCTGGTCACCGAGGCAACCCTCACCCGACAGGTTATTGGGAGCCACAACTCTGCCTTTAACAGTGGTCCCTCCGGCTATGCCTCTGCCTCCTCCTTCTGTTCTGGAGCCCGGGGCTGCTTGCTCCAGGTCTCCGAGAAGAACTGGACCGGATGGTTCAGGAGGTCATCGACAAGGCGATGCATCGACTCCAGGTTCCTCCGACACCGGTACCGATTCCGGAACCGACCATCAACCCGATTCCAGCAGCATTGGCACAGCTGTTCTCGAGTATGGAAGCACTCATGGCCGCTTTTCCACCGATGGACCCCGGGTCACCGATGGCTCCGGTGCCCTCCCCGCTTGCTTTGTCTTCGGGAGGAGAAACACCATTCCGCATCCCTCCATCGGGAGTTCTGCCGATGCCTCAGCCATTGATGCCGACACGTCCATCGATGCCACCGATGCACCCATCGGTGCCGATCCGTCCGTCAGCCCCACTGAGCCATCCATCGATGCCCTCGATGCCTGCACCAGTGCCTTCGATGCCTTCATCGATGCCTCCAGTTATTCCTTAGGGTCCTTCAGAACCTAGACCAGGACCTTCAGGGATCCCACCGCCCCGTCCTCCTCTAGCCCCTAGAGGAGCAGGTGCTGATCCCTAAGATACCTGGACTGATGATTCTTCACCAGACACTGATGACTTGCCTTCACCACCTTCACTTACTGAAAGCAGAAAGCGTTCTCCTCCAGGGGACCTTTCCTTTATAAATTTTGTGAAGGCGATGTCTGAATTGGTTCCCTTCCAATTACAGATGGAACAGGACAATAGGCATCAAATGATGCAGTTACAACAATTCCTGGATGCTCCCAAGGAAATAACCTCCATCCCTATCCACCAGGTTCTTCTGGATCTCCTCAAAAAGAACTGGGAACATCCTGGCTCTGTTGCTCCAGTCCACAGAAAAGCTGACACCACCTATCTTGGTCAGTCAGCTCCAGGATTTCACAAACCTCAATTGGATCACCAATCTGTGGTTGTAGAATCTGCCCAGAAAAGAGCAAGGAGATCAAAACCTCACACTTCCTTTCCCCCAGGCGAGGAACAGAAATTTCTGGATGCCATTGGTCGCCGTGTCTTCCAGGGATCAATGCTCATCTCCAGAATTGCCGCTTATCAGCTCTATATGACCCAATATAATAGGATCTTATTTAAGCAAATACAAATAAGATTCCCTGCCTCAGCAATTTCAAGATCAATTCCAAATCCTAATAAATAAGGGTTTTGAGGCAGGCAAGCATGAGATCAGATCATCTTTTGATATCTTTGACACTGCTACTAGGGTATCTGCAACTGCTATCTCGGCAAGACGATGGGCCTGGCTCAAGTCTTCCGACCTTCGCCCTGAAGTACAAGACAGATTATCCGACCTGCCTTGTGTAAGAGATAATGTGTTTGGTGAGCAGATTCAACGAACAGTGGCAGAACTCAAGGACTATCATGAGACCCTAAGACAGCTCTCCCTGATGCCTTCTGAGTACTCTTCAAAACATCCCTTCCGGAAGGACTCTAAGAAGTCATTCTTCTGCCCGAAGAAATTCTGCCCGCCACCAACTAGAACCCGTTCTACGAGACTGTTTCAGTAAGCCTAGTCTAGTCAGACACGAAAACAAAAACCGCAAGCAGCTCCTCAGCCTGGCCCTGCTTCCGGTTTTTGACTCCTGCATAGAGAGCAGCAGCCAGCTTCCATTACCCCACATACCCATGGGAGGTCGATTGTGCCATTTCAACAACAGGTGGTACTCAATCACCTCAGACCAGTGGGTCCTGGCGATAAATGCTCAGGGTTATCATCTGAACTTTCTCTCCATTCCACCGGACTCCCCACCTCTACCGACGTGGAGAACATCCGATTACTCCATCCTTCTGGAACAGGAGGTCTCCCTCCTCCTCCAGTCCAAGGCAATAGAACCAGTGCCCTACTCTCAGCACGGCCTAGGGTTCTATTCCCGGTACTTTCTAATCCCCCAAAAATCAGGGGGTGTTCGTCCAATTCTGGACCTATGTGCTCTCAACAAGTACCTCCAGTAGGAAAAGTTCAAAATGGTAACCTTGGGTTCTCGTCTTCCTCTTCTGCAAAGAGGAGACTGGCTCTGCTCTCTAGACCTCCAGGATGCATACACACATATTGCGATAACTCCATCTCACGCAAATTCCTGAGATTTCTGGTAGGCCCCAAGCACTATCAGTACCGAGTGCTTCCATTCGGCCTCACGTCTGCACCACGAGTCTTTACAAAATGCCTCGTCGTAGTTGCAGCCTTCCTCAGGACTCAAGTGGTTCACGTCTACCCCTATCTAGACGATTGGTTAATCAGGGCTCTCACTCAGCAAGCTGCTCTGTCGTCCCTACATCTTACCTTACACACTCTAATTTCGCTAGGATTTCTCGTCAACTACAACAAATCCTACTTAGTCCCATCTCAAACTTTATCATTCATTGGGGCAGACTTGGACACCTTGCAGGCAAAGGCTTTTCTGCCTTGACAGTGAGCTCTCACTCTTGTGCCTCTTGCACACCAACTGCAGTCTCAGCATTCCATGACTGCACACCACTTTTTCATCCTCCTGGGACAAGGCGTCCTCAGTTCAGGTCACCCCAATGGCCCGCTTGGCCCTGAGAGTCATGCAGTGGACTCTAAGGTCACAATGGACTCAATCCATTCAGCCCTTGTTGACCATTGTCCACGTAACCAACTCACTCCGTCAGTCTCTCGCCTGGTGGAGAAATCAAGTCAATCTTCTCCAAGGCTTACCCTTCCAGGCTTCATACCCTCAAATAACTTTCAACACCGATGCTTCCAACCTCGATTGGGGAGCCCATGTGGCCGATCTGCAGACACAAGGATCTTGGTCTCCAGTGGAAGCCAAGCACCAAATAAATTTCCTGGAGCTTCGAGCAATCAGATATGCTCTCAGGGTCTTTCAGAATCGCCTCTCCAATCAAGTCATCCTAATCCAGACGGACAACCAGGTGGCCATGTGGTACATCAACAAGCAGGGAGGCACGGGCTCCTACCTTCTGTGTCAGGAAGCTGCACAGATATGGGCGAAGGCCTTCTCCCACTTGATGTACCTCAGGTCCACCTACTTGCCGGGAGTGGACAATGTGTTGGCAGAAAAGCTGAGTCGCACCTTTCAACTGCACGAGTGGTCTCTCAACCCCTCAGTAGCGAACTCTATTTTCCACCAATGGGGTTATTCTCAAATAGACCTCTTTGCGTCTCCTCAGAATCGCAAAGTAGACAATTTTCTGCTCGCTCACATCGCAGCCAACACCATCAGCCAAGAGACGCGTTCTCCCCTGTCATGGGCAACCAGTCTCCTATATGCATTCCCTCCACTTCCACTTCTCTCGAAGACTCTCATGAAGTTACATCAGGCAAGGGAACCATGATCCTGATAGCACCTCACTGGCCGCGCCAAGTGTGGTTTCCAATACTTCAGGATCTCTCCATTCGCAGGCACATTCCCTTGGGTAAGGACCCGCTTCTAATCACTCAAAACGACAGATGCCTATGCAACCCCAACCTTCAAGCCTTGTCCCTGACGGCATGGATGTTGAAAGGTTAATCCTTCAGCCACTTAACCTTTCTGAACCAGTTTCCCATGTCCTGATTGTTTCACGGAAGCCTTCCATGAGAAAATCGTATTCTTACAAATGGACCAGGTTTACGTCATGGTGCTGTTCTCAGTCCCTTGACCCCTTTACCTATCCAATCACGAAGTTTCTGGACTATCTCTGGCACTTGTCAGAGTCAGTTCTAAAAACTTCCTCCATCAGGATGCATGTCAGTGCGGTAGCCATTTTCCATAAAGGTGTCTGGGATGTTCCATATCAGTACAACCCCTTGTAACTCGCTTTTTGAAGGGCTTGCTTCACCTCAAGCCTCCTTTGCGTACTCCGGCCCCTTCTTGGGACCTCAACCTAGTTTTGGGTCAGCTCATGAAACCACCATTCGAGCCTCTTCAATCCTGTGATCTTCGATATCTCACATGGAAAGTGATTTTCCTTCTGGCAATCACTTCAGCTCGCAGAGTTAGTGAATTGCAGGCTCTAGCTACCTATCCACCTTACACTAAACATCTGCAGGACCGGGCAGTACTCCGCACTCACCCCAAATTCTTAACTAAGGTAGTTTCGTAGTTTCATCTCAATCAATCCATTATACTACCTACCTTTTTTTCCAATGCCCCATTCCAGTACAGGAGAGCAGGCTCTGCATACCCTTGACTGCAAATGGGCTCTAACGTTCTACCTAGACCGTACAGCTGCCCACAGGAAAAGCACTCAGTTGTTTGTCTCTTTCCATTCCACCAAATTGGGGCAGCCTGTGGGTAAGCAGACTCTCTCCTCCTGGTTGGCGGACTGCATATCCTTTTGCTATCAGCAAGCGGGCATTCCACTTCAAGACCGTGTTAAAGCACACTCTGTGAGGGCCATGGCGACTTTAGTAGCACACCTACGATCGGTGCCGCTTCCTGACATCTGCAGGGCTGCCACCTGGAGTTCTCTACATACTTTTACAGCCCATTATTGCTTAGACAAAGCCGGAAGACAAGATTCCATCTTTGGCCAGTCTGTCTTGCGCAACCTATTTACAACATGACGTACCAACACCCTTCCGCCTGCCTGGTAGGGTTCAGGATGCCCTCGGCCAAATTTCATCCCAGGCCTAGTGCCTTGCACGCTTGTGTACATTTGGTGCATGCTCGGACATCCTCAGCTCGGTACTCACCCATATGTGAAGACTACCATCCTGCTTGTCCTGTGAGAAAGCAAATGTTGCTTACCTGTAACAGGTGTTCTCACAGGACAGCAGGATGTTAGTCCTCACGAAACCCGCCTGTCGCCCCGCGGTGTTGGGTTCGTAACGTTTTCTTATTTTATTTTCGGCACTACCTGTAGCTTTTTAACAAGACTGAAGGGGGACCCCTGCTGGCGGCAGGGTTAGTGCCATGCTGGACATGCCCAGTAGGGGCCAGTCAAAGTTTTGGAAACTTTGACAGAAGTGTTCTGTGATTGGGCTCCATCCTGTGATGTCACCCATATGTGAGGACTAACATCTTGCTGTCCTGTGAGAACACCTGTTACAGGTAAACAACATTTGCTTTCCTGGCAGTGTGCAAGTGGTTAAATAGATGGAGAACAGTCTCAATAAAATCGGAAGGATAGAAGCCAGATTGGAAGGAATAAAAAGAAGGGGAAAATATAAAACAAAGATCCTTTGAGCCTCACCCTGTAAATCAACACTCAGATAAATGCTTTCTTTTGTGCTATTTTTCTTCAGCAGGTGATGATGATTCTTTGAATTTTAACACAGTTGCTTATTGGTATTTACTTTTTTGGATCTTCTGAATAACACACAGTGGGCCAGATTTTAAGATCTATGCTCGATTTTATAACATGCGCGCGCAGCCACGCACATGTTATAAAATCTGGAGTCGGCGCGCGCAAGGGGCTGCACACTTGTTCAGCTTGCGCGCGCCGAGCCGCGCAGCCTTCCTCCATTCCCTCCGAGGCCGATCAGAAATAGGAGTGGCCTCGGAGTGAACTTTCCTTCCGCCCTCCCTTCCCCTACCTAACCTGCCCCCTAGCCCTACCTAAACCCCCCCTTACCTTTATCTGATAAGTTGCGCCTGCCTCTGGGCAGGTGTAGGTTACGCACGCCGGCTGAGGCCGGCCCGCGATCCCGGGCACAGCGGCAAATGGCCGCTGTGCCTGAAGGCCCCAGCCCTGCCCCAGACCGCCCCGCCCACTCCCCACCCCCTTTTTTAAGCCCCAGGACATACGCGCATCTCGGGGCTTGCGCGCGTCGCCGGGCCTATGCAAAATAGGCTTGGCGCGCGCATTAGCGGATTCTCGGGGTTACGCGGGTAACTTACACACGTAACTCTTTGAAAATCCGCCCCACTATGTCTAGGCATAGTATTTATTATTTATTTATTCTTTATTTATTTAGTGTTTTTTATATACTGGTGTTCGTGGGAACATCATATCGGTTTAAATATAACTTGTGACAAGAAGTACATTGAACAGGGAGAAAGCAAACTTGGACGGGGGGATAAGCAGAGTTTGAACGAACATTGCAAATATTACTTAAGTAGCAGCGGCACATTTTTTTGATAGCATAGTGGGGTAGGGGGGTGTACTCTGTAAGGGGAAGGAGACAAGCGGAAAAATACAGGGCGTTGTTGAGGGAAGATAGGGGGAATACACTAGGTGCGGGGATAGGGTGTATGACTGGTGCATTAAAGGGGAGGATTAGAAGGGCGTGATGTGGGCAGTGTAATCAGGGATGCTGAGTATTGCGGTGTAATTGCGGCGGGCGCAAAGTTTAATCTGTGAATGCTTGTTTAAAATGTATTTAGTTTACTTTGATCTCTAAAAGGGCCATCAAATCTCTGTCAGTTTCCAGAGTTTGCTCTGCTACATTTACTTTGTGACTGATTATAGTTGTTAGTAGTTCGTCTTTACTGAAAGAATGTCTTATTTTACAGACTTTGTACCTTAGGCTAAATGAGAAATTGATCTTCATAGTATCATGTATCTCCTCCAGTGAACTCCAGCCTAGTGTAATCCGCTTATTAATGTTATCCTTTTTGTTATATTATTTCTGATCTTTGCAGTTATCAGGTGTACAATATTTGTATTCTTAAAAATTATATCCATCCTTGATGATCTACTTTTTCAATATATATGTTGAATACAGTAGGTTCTTTGTTATGATTTACAGTACTTTCTTAGTTATATTATCTTCATCAACTTTTAAACAGTACCTCCACTGTCACTGAATAGAGCGGTATTCAGCAAATTTGAAATGTCTGTTTTCTGTTCCGTGGCAACCATCCAAGTATCATTTCTAGAAAACCTTTGGATAAACTGTTCTGTTTCAGTCTTCTCTCCTTAATCTTTGTACCATCATGGGAATAGTGAGCACTCTTTTGACAACCCCATGGTGCACAATTATAATAGAAGACTGATGTACCCCTAGTTCATTTATCATTCTTGTTAAATATAGAGACAACAATTGTGTTACATAGTTATGTAAGTGGTTAGGTTAAAAAAAAAAAAAGACCAGAGAGCCATTAAGCCTCTTTTTAACTGGATAACAGTTATTTTTGTGTCAAATCCAGAAGAAAGCAAACTCCCTCACTGTGCATCTATAAGCAATTCTGAATCACAGTGAGCCCCTAGAATATGTTAATTCCCTGGATCAATATGTTTTTTTTCCTATAGGCAGATTACATCATCATACTCACACATCCCATTTTCTTTCAAATAATTGCCCTATTATATTTTGGAGCTATTTAGTGTTATGGACATGATAGATTCCATTTTCTACAAATGTTCCAGAATGTCACCACACATTGAGTAAAAAATTCCTTTGTTATGTGTGTTGTGACTGAGTTAAAAAAAACAATCGATGGTGAGATCTCTGTAGGCAGAGCTTTAAAAAGAATTGTTGCCAGATTGCCAATGGTGATCAAACGTTTTTAGATGGCAGCAGGCATGAGCAGCAGAATGCAGTGCTGACAGCATGTACTGTGTACACATTGAAACAGTGCATGCTTTGGCCCTACTATTTCCTCTCCTGACAGTACTTATGCTGAATTTCAGAAGCCATACTGAAATATAAGACCCAGTATCTACAACATGATACTTAATACAAGAAATCAATACATGTTAGATATAAAGATGGAGATAGAGTGTACCTTCATACGATGCAGGTTCTGCTATCGTGTCTGTGAGCCTCAAAAAACGGCTTCTAATCATTAGGTACCTCTATGGAATGGTTAAATAATGTTATAGTCCACAGGTATTGCACTTATCTTATGCTTACACAGTCCGTCTCGAACCGCCGACACCAGGGTGTTTCGGAGCGAAGCTCCTTCTTCAAGGGCAGTATTTATACTGGGAGAGACTGTTAAGACATTGTGGAAATCTGCATAACATGAAAAAATACACCATAACATTCATCCTGAAATTATTGACTGTTTAGTCACTTAATGCGGTCACTATGAAACTGAAGAGATACATACTTGCAATCGCGGCTGTTTCTGTGTTGTGGACTTGGCGTTAGTAATGCGGTCAGAAGTGCTCCGCTATAAAATGCATATAGAAAAGGACACTTTTTGAGGGTGTCATTAGTGGAGGCAAAGCTGCCTTGTAATAGGTAAGGAAGATCAAATCTGGATATCTGGACAAAGAATACTTACTGTATTTTTGACGGCTGTCTCTGAGCGGCTCCTCTTACTAACGCGGGAAGCCGCACTGATGCCGCCATATTTAAAGGGGATTCCTCCGAATCAAAATCATGACGTTTAGGGGGCGGTGCTTATGACGAGTGAGCTGTGATTGCTAAATCAAATCATTGTGAGCCACTCTATTTTGTCATTGAGCCCATCTGGTTCCAAAGTGTTGAGGCGATGTATCCATTCATTTTCTTTTCTGTTGAGGATGTTGACACGATCCCCGCCTCTCCATGAAGCGCGGATGTGCTCCAATATGGACCATTTTAGATCTCCAAATGTATGTCCCGTGTCTATGCAACGCTGTACTACTGGCGCTTTAACGTCCTGATTATTAATACGGCATTTGTGCTCCGTGAGTCGAGTCTTTATTTTTCTTTTTGTTCTGCCTATATAGACCTTGGGACAGGGACATTGTAGAGTGTAGACAACATGGTCGGTGTTACAATTGACATCGTTGTTTAATTTAACCACTTGGCCTGTGATCGAATGATGCCAAGTGGTGCCCTGATGCGATTGTGGGCAAAATATGCATTTGCCACATGTTGTTTGTCCTGTGATGACTGGATTGGCTGGTTCTGAGAGTGCTGCCCTGATAACATGCTGTCGTATGTTACGGCCTCTTGAATATGAAAAAATGGGCAGATGATTGAACTCAGGGTAAGGGCTTAAGACATGCCAATATTTCATAAGCACTTGTCTCACTTGTGTTGTCAATTGTGTATGTGGAAGAACACAGATTAAATCTAAAATATCTGGTTTATTCTTATATTGCAAGAGTGTGTCCCTGTCAGAGTATGTGGCCCTCTTATAAGCATGTTTGATTACCTGTTTAGGGTAACCTCTTACTGCAAACCGTGTTGTCAAGTCCTGGGCCTGTTTGTGAAAATCTACTTGTTCTGAGCATAGTCTTCGGATCCTGAAGAACTGTCCTACTGGCAACCCTTCCTTAAATCTTCTGGGATGATGACTATCGAAGCGGAGTAGATTGTTTCTGTCTGTCGTTTTTCTATATAAAGTGGTCTGCAATGTCGATCCATTCTTAATAATTTTGATATCCAGGTATGATATAGTATTGTTGTGATGGGTGATTGTGAATTTTAAGTTGGGATGGACTTGATTCAACCAGTGGTGGAACTGGAGTAAACTTGCTTCTGTTCCAGTCCACACAAAAAAGATGTCGTCTATATATCTAGTCCATAATGTTACGTGACTGAAATAGCTGGATGGATAAACTGTGGCTTCTTCGAACTGTGCTACAAAGAGATTTGCTAAATCTGGAGCCACAGGGGACCCCATGGCCACTCCATGTGTCTGCAAAAAATACTTCTGTTGAAATGCGAAAAAATTATGACAGAGTATAATTTCTGATAATTTATACTGAAATTATGTTGGTATTCTGTGTGGTCGCATTCTTCTTGTTAGGACTTCCTTAATGAGGGATAGAGCCTCTAACTGAGGTATGTTAGTATAGAGCGCCTCTATGTCCAAGGTAACTAGAAAACTGTCTTCAGGCACTGTTTGTAATTGTGCCAATTTCAATAACATAGCTGAGGTATCTTGCACATATGATTTGGCTGTTGGAACTTCTGGCCTCAAAAAGAAATCTATAAATTTGGCTAATGGTTCCATTATAGAACCATTTGCTGAAATTATTGGACGGTAGGGTGGTTTGATAAGGGTCTTGTGTATCTTGGGGACTCCATATATAACCGGAGTCCTGGGATGTCGCACATGTTATGCAGATTTCCACAATGTCTTAACAGTCTCTCCCAGTATAAATACTGCCCTTGAAGAAGGAGCTTCGCTCCGAAACACCCTGGTGTCGGCGGTTCGAGACGGACTGTGTAAGCATAAGATAAGTGCAATACCTGTGGACTATAACATTATTTAACCATTCCATAGAGGTACCTAATGATTAGAAGCCGTTTTTTGAGGTTCACAGACACGATAGCAGAACCTGCATCGTATGAAGGTACACTCTATCTCCATCTTTATATCTAACATGTATTGATTTCTTGAATTTCAGAAGCCAGCATTTGTGAGGATAGAAGTCTGGAGGACCATCATGGGGATCGGGAGCATTCTTTTGACATCTCTATGGTGCTTTGTGTCAGTCCTGCATTCTGCAGCTTGCACCTGCTGGCAGCTGAGTGAGGGCGACCCAGGCTATGGGTGGGACCCTGAGAGAGAAAACTGAGGCAGGAGCGAAATTGAGGCTGGAGAGATTGAGAAGGGAAAATAGAGACAAAACAAAGAGGTTCTGTCAGTAAGGTAGATATGGAAGAGTTGAAGGGAGCAATGGGGATGTTGCAAGAGAGAGGCAGATATTTTGTGAACTGTAAAAAGGTTATTATCTAACAGTTTTTGCATGAGATAACATCAATTAAAATTAAATGCTATACATATCTTCAATCATCAGATGGCAACTGGAGGTTAGCTTAAAGGAATAGGCTTGTTTATAAAAAAAAAAAAAAAATACTTTATTTAGAGAAGACTATAAGTTAAATGTTCCATCAGCAATTTGCTGCAACAGTCACTTTGACAATTTTCTCTAACATAATTTAGGAGCACTTAATATTACTGAGATACCTGTAATTATCTTTCAAAATCTTTCAGTGAAAATATGCTAACAAGAGAGCAATGTTTTCTATATAATAATTAATTTTTATTCTGAACTTAAGCAGGAATTCTTCAGTGCTGTGATTTCAGGTCCTTTTTTATGATCTGTGGAGCCTCTGGACTGGTCTTGATCTCTTGTGCATCTCTAGATCTCAGGTCTCTGTCCTTGCTGGTCTCCGGATCTTCTGATGGCTTCTTCTCGAGGTGTCTGTGTGTGGATCTTCTACAGTCTGAAGTTCTTCCTTTTGCATCTCCTGTGTGGTGTGTGTCTGTCTTCATTCTGCTCTTATGGTATTCTGCAAGGATTACAGGGCTGTAGGTCACATGGCGCGTGTTGTGTAGTGACGCAATTCACATAGGGGAAGGTGAACCTAGCTTTCTCTGGTTTTTCAGGTGGAGGAGAGGGTGGGCAAGTAGAACTAATTTGGACTGGCTCAAGTTGATCATGGGTTTCCAGGTGAGCTGATCTTCTGCTGGCTGTATCATTTCCGGAAACTTCCAGATCATTACAGTAGAGGTTATCAGTACTTGACCCTTAGTTGTAGGCTGCTATTAAGAAAAATGCATGGCTCAGCAGGGATGCTGCTTTATCCTGGTAAATGCCCAGGCTCTTTCTGTTTATATAAATAACTGATCTCTGTCTCCTGTATACTTATAATGGTTCTGATGCCTTTACCTAGAGATTAGTTTTTCAGTTGTGTATTCAGTTAAGTGGCTAATCTTTTTTGGCTTTTATCTTGCTTGGATCTTTTGTTGATGTACCCATCCCAAAGACTATTCTTTCAATATTCAGGGGTCCAAATGACAGGCTTTGCTTTGGATGGGAGGAAGGTTAAGGCATCACAACAGTCTTAAATTCTTCAGCCTTAAATTCTTCACATTCAGAGTATGGAACATTTCTGCATCAGTATAATTAATAATTCAGCACACAATACAGCACTCAATTTACAGGGATAAGAGATGGGGGGAGGGGTGGAAAAGGCAAGAGGCCAAAGGTGAGAGAGTACATGAGGAAGGAAGAGAAAGGTGTAAGAGAGGAAGATGGAGGAGCATGCTTGGAGATTGAAAGGTTGTGAAATGGAGGCAAAAGATGGTCAAGGTGGGGAGAAGTGAAGAGGTGTTTCCAAAGCAAAATGAGAAGTGAAATGAAAAAGATAAACATTGACAAAAGTGATAGAAGGAGAAAGAAAGTGACATACAAGGAAAGTTAAAATGGAAAAAATAGAAAGTGGAATCGAAGCTAGACAAGGGGAAAGATTGCAAACCTTATGATGAAATAAAAGCTTCCGATAACAGAGGTAGAAAAATACTTTTTAGATATGAGGGTTCTCAGAGGACAAGCAGGATAGCTTTAGAAAAGTGATATCATCAGATGAAGCCTGGCATGGAAGTTTAAAGCTTTGGATATGCCTGAGTAGACATGCACAGCCCTGACCCATGACACCGTGTCCAACTCAGAGCTCATTTGGTCTCATTTTTTCTGCAGAGTAGACAAGTCAGTTCTTTTTCTCTTGGCTGCTGCAGTTTGAGTTTTTTCCTTTAAAATGTGCAGGAGCTGCTGCTTATAGAGTCACACAGTTGTTTTCACCTTTCTAGTCCTCTTAGGTAGGCTTTTCATCTGTGGTTCAAATGTTCTTACTGTTTCATTGGCCGCATGGTGCACTAAAATCAATGCATTGAGGCTGCATTGGTCAGGAGTTTTCCTTCCTATTCAAGTTTTCATTTTGCCGTATTGATTTTTTTTACCACTGCCCTAGAAGCTGAAGAGGGCCAGTGACTTCAATAAGCATTCCTTGTGCAAACATATCATGACTGTCAGAGATCCTCATGATAAATGTGTTCTTTTCCTGGGGTCCACCTCGTCGTCTCAGGTTGCTCTCTGTGTGGCATTATAACCCTAGAGGAGGTTGTTCCTGCTCTATAGAGGGTATATGGCCCATCAGCATTGGAGGCATGGACATTGAGAGACCCAGGAGTTGCACCAACCATTGGCAGGTGCATTGACATCAGGGAGGCATCAATATCCCTTGACATTGAGCACTAGGAAGGGCTGGAAAGACAGACCATTTTCTTATCTCCTTTCACCTAAAGGGAAGCACAAGGTTCTCCCACTTCAGTGCTGGTATTGCGGAGCTCCAGTGATGTGCATCGTACAAAGGCAAAGAAGTATCAACATCGGTCTCAGTCAGTGCATGATGCTGGGAGCAGGAATGTTTCTTCTTAGATTTTCTTTGAAAATTAGCTAGTGTAATTTGCAGCCTTTATTTGTGCAGGCGGCCAATGAGGGGCAAAGGAGAAGTCCATTACCTGCTATTAAGTTCACTTAGAGAATAGCCACTGCCATTAGCAATGGTAACATGGAATAGACTTAGCTTTTGGGTACTTGCCAGGTTCTTATGGCCTGGATTGGCCTCTGCTGGAAACAGGATGCTGGGCTTGATGGACCCTTGGTCTGACCCAGTATGGCATTTTCTTATGTTCTTAAAGTAGACTGCATATATAGAAAATTAAATATATGTGCAATTTGAGGCCAGGACTATCTACCCAGGTAAATTATCATCCACATGAGAAATTTTTGATATCCTATTTTAGCTGGCAACTAGAATATCTTGGCTGCAAGATTTTTTTGAATTTTTTGTAGCTCTGCCTGTAAAGTTTAATAAGGGATTCTAATTTTAGGTTTTAGTCAATAAAATACCCCCAATGCAATAAAAACAATATAGGTGTTTAATGAATAAACACTGGAAAAACACCACTTCCTCTAGTACTCTCTCATTTCTCCCCTTGAATGCCTTGGTATTGCAGTCTATTTGTGTCTTTTCTTTGTTGATCACTCCTAAGCTATACAGATGCATATATTAAATTCAATCAATAAATGACCCAACAATAGTAGCTATGCCATTAAATCACCTATAAAAACAGATTTTCTTTACTTTCATACAATCCCTATTTATCTGAAAATAAAGTCCTAAATTTACCATTTATCAGCACTTAAGAATAGAAGCCCTAAGTATGATTAAATCCAACCTCAATCACTATTTGTTTCTTTAAAAAAAAAAAAAAAGACTAATTTGTAAAGTCTTTCAACAGCATTCATGCATCCTCCCTTTTTTCTCCCTTAGTAACCTTGTATTGTGTTGTTCTAGTGTTGGCATATCGCTTTTATAAGATGGATGCTGTTGTGTCTGTGGATCCTTGGACCAAGACGGGATTGGCTCTACCTGCAGGTTCCCACCATTGGCAGGTGGACCCTGGAGAGGCAGAGACCCATTAGGACCTTCATCTCTATCAGCCCTCGTTCTCCTCTGGTTGAGCCTTTGGGTGCTGGGACCGGAAGGAGTTAAGTGGGGGGGGGGGGGGGTCCTCTGCTGGTGGCTAAAGTGAAGGTCTGTAGTCAGCTTGGGTCATAGGCAAGGGGCAGTCAGATGTGTGTGAGGTCCAGGCAATGGTCGGAGACAAGCAGTGGTATCAGAGAACCAAGCCAAGGTCAATTCCAGGTATCTGTCTGAGGGAGAAGGCAAGAGACGGATAGGCAGGGCAGGAAGGCTAGGGCAAGCACAGCAGAGAACAAGGCTGGAGATAAGCAAAGACAAAGACAGAAGACTACTACTAATAAACATTTCTATAGCACTACACGTCACGCAGCTCTGTACAAACATACAAAAAGACAGTCCCTGCTCAATAGAGCTTAAAATCTAATAAGACAAATATACAGGACAAGAGACTTGGTTAAAGAAAAGAAAATTAGTCAAGACTAAAAACAGACAATCAGGCATAAGATTTAACAGCGGTTTCAAAAAGGTGGGTCTTTAGATGGGATTTAAACTTGGCAAGAGAGGCAGCACAATGCACCAGTTCAGGAAGATAAGGCTGGAAAGAAGAACTGAAGACAAGGCTGGACAAGATTGGGCATCCAAATGGCAGATGAAATTTAATGTGGACAAGTGCAAGGTGTTGCACATAGGGAAAAATAACCCTTGCTATAGTTACACGATGTTAGATTCCATATTAGGAACTACCACCCAGGAAAAAGATCTAGGCATCATAATGGATAATACTTTAAAATCGTCGGCTCAGTGTGCTGCAGCAGTCAAAAAAGCAAACAGAATGTTAGGAATTATTAGGAAGGGAATGTTAATAAAACAGAAAATGTCATAATGCCTCTGTATCGCTCCATGGTGAGACCGCACCTTGAATACTGTGTACAATTCTGGTCGCTGCATCTCAAAAAAGATATAGTTCCAATGGAGAAGGTACAGAAAAGGGCAACCAAAATGATAAAGGGGATGGAACAGCTCCCCTATGAGTTAAGGCTGAAGAGGTTAGGGCTGTTCAGCTTGGAGAAGAGACGGCTGAGGGAGAATATGATAGAGGTCTTTAAGATCATGAGAGGTCTTGAACAAGTAGATGTGAATCGGTTATTTACACTTTCAGATAATAGAAGGACTAGAGGGCATTCCATGAAGTTAGCAAGTAGCACATTTAAGACTAATCGGAGAAAGTTTTTTTTCCCTCAACGCACAATTAAGCTCTGGAATTTGTTGCCAGAGGATGTGGTTAGTGCAGTTAGTATAGCTGGGTTCAAAAAAGGTTTGGGTAAGTTCTTGGAGGAGAAGTCCATTAATGGCTATTAATCAAGTTTACTTAGGGAATAGCCACTGCTATTAATTGCATCAGTAGCATGGGATCTTCTTAGTGTTTGGGTAATTGCCAGGTTCTTGTGGCCTGGTTTGGCCTCTGTTGGAAACAGGATGCTGGGCTTGATGGTCCCTTGGTCTGACCCAGCATGGCAATTACTAATGTTCTTAAGATGGGAACGCTGGAAGCAACACGCTCTACTCAGGAGTATTAGGACCTATTGCTGAGGCAGTGAAGGTAAGCCAGCGAAGACCTTTTGTTGGCCTGAGAATTTGATGTCATCCAAGGGCGCCATGGGGCTTTTCCCATCATGGGGCCCTTTAAATCCAGCGTGCGCTTAAGGAGGAGCACAGACAGTTGCAGTCGGCAGCGTCCTGCCTCGTGAGGTACTGGCAGTATGTTGCTGCGCCAAGCCACGGCGTTTTGCCACAAGGGAAGCAGGAGAGGGTTAGCCAGAAGGGGGAGTGCTGCGGTTCGTGGGGTAGCCCGTGGATCACCAAACGTAACAGATGCCTAAATATGTACCCCATGTTCCAGTCGTACAAGGCTTTCATCAGGTTACAACGAAAAGATAACTTTTGTTCCTTTTTTCCACCTACTTAACTACCTCCTTACCAGCTTCACCAATTGGATTTTAAGATGGTAATTTTGAAAACAATTTTCCTGGGAACAATGTTGTAGCAGTGAAAATGTGCTTTTTGAAAATTGCCCCCCTCTTTGTGGCTTGAACGTAAGTACATAGTGCCACTACACGTGTAACTTTAGCCACAGTGAGAAGAGAAGGGGTTTGCACTTATGCTTATATTTTTTTTTAATTTTCAAAATTAGGCATTATTTTTCCTCAGGGAAAACTACCCACATAATTTATCAGGTATAATAAATGGATGTGGATAGTTTTCCTGAGGTAATTTTCAAAGTGAAATGATGCAGGTGCTTTCACTTTGAAAAGTGCGGCAAAGTTTGCAGATGAAAAGTGCCCATGGACTTTTCACCAAAGTAGGCAGTTAGAAAATTACCCTTAAACTGTCACGTTCACTCTAATTTGTTGTTTGGTCATTTTGGAATCTAGAATTCCACAGAAGAAACAATTCTTTTTTCTTTTAGTTGCCATGAAATGGACTCTTGTTCTAGCTGTGATGGCACAATGCATGCAACCACCTCCTCGACTGCCCCTGACGTTGCATTAAAGCCTTGGTTCAAGCAAACGCTAGTGTAGTGCTCTAAAGGATTGTTTGCTCTCTCTGGTTTCTCAGATTGTCAGCACAGTTCATTGCTGCTATATCCTGAAAACAGATTTATATGATGAGATGTTCTTTTTTAATACATTGTTCTGCTTGGTATGGTTATATCTAAAACCTTAATAGCCATTCAGAGATTTAGCAATGGGACTGACCTCCCAAGTGTATTGTCTGATCTACTATAATACTAATAACTTGGTTTGTTTTCCGAAATGTTAAAAAATAATAATAGGCAAGTTCAACACTCATTTTCCTTACAGTGGCACAAGTAAAATGCTTTCTCACAGGACAAGCAGGATGGTAGTCCTCACATATGTGTGACGTCAGTGGACGGAGCCCTGTTCCAGAAAACTTTTCTGTCAAAGTTTCTATAAAGCTTTGACTGATACTGGCACACTGAGTGCACTGAGCATGCTCAGCCTGCAATTATCCCTGTGACCACAGGTGTCTCACCTCAGTCTTCTTTTTTCCGCTCTGCAGAAAGCATAGCGGTTAGGAGCTCTGTGAGAAATTCTCACAATTTTTCCTTACGGAATCACTTAAACTTTTACTTTACAAACAGTTTTTCCCTGCACGGGTCTGCCTTTGCGTACATTTAATCGACGCTCGGTGAGTACTATGCCCTGTTTTTCATTTGGTTCCTGTCACCTCACTACGGTTTCCCTGGCCTACCAACCGAATTGCAGCCTTCCCTCTCCCTATGTTTTCAGTTAGCCCCACATAGCCTGCGAGTGTCCTCCTGTGACCCTCTGCCTGGTTATTAGCGCTAGTGGGATAGGGACTTCCATGGTTACCGTTGCCGCCAGGGCCTCTGTCGAATTCATACCTCGGTACCTTCATGCAGTCAATGCCCCCCATCGCTACCGTCGGTACCCCCATCCAGGCCATCCTGCCTTTTTTGAATCCATCGACAACCCTCCCCCCGCGGTCCGTCGATGCCATCGATCCCCGCATCGATTCTTTCAGTGCCATCAATGTTTTCATCCATGGCGCTGATTTTTCCATCGATGCCCGGGTGGATGCCATCGATGCACACCTTGGTGTCGTCGGTGCCATCGATGCCCAGGTCAGTTCCATCGATACCCGGGTCGATGCCACCGTCAATTCCATCGATGCCCAGGTCAGTTCCATTGATGCCATCATCGGTTCCACCGATGCCCGGGTCGGTGCCATCGATGCCCGGGTTCATTCCATCGATGCCTGGGTCGATGCCATCGGTGCCCGGGTTGGTTCCATCGGTGCCCGGGTCGGTTCCATCGATGCCGTCGACGCCCATCTCTATCCCGTTGATGCCGTCGACACCCACGTCATTTCCATCGGTGTCCTCGTCGTTCCTATCTATGCGGCCATCGATTCCGTCGATGCCGGTATCAATTTCCCGATGCCATCGATGTCTATTCGATTCTTCGATGCCACATTGTTTCCATCGATATCCACACCGATGCCGTCGGTGCCTCCGTCACTGTTGTCGTTGCTCTGCCCGGGCCATCAACGTTTTTTCATCTGTATTTTTGACGATACCCTCGCAGCCACTTCTATGCCGCCATTGATACAGTCAATACTGACATAGCACCTACACGCAATGCCCTCGCCTAAACACAGTGCTCCATGCTTTGGGTTCTTCACTAAATCCCCGTATCAGCCTACAACACTACATAGTGCTAGGAGCAGTGCAGGCATGTTGACAGTCCATCATCATTCACCATCCAAGACAGTGAGGGCATCCACCTCTGCGCTGGGGAAAGACCGGGCTGAACACCGTGGCACTCATTGTCACTGGCACGGTGACTATCTGCCACCAACGCCATCCAAGACATTGGTGCTATCCCACTCTGTGCTGGAGAATGCCCGGGCTGAGCAACATTGCTACTGCCACCGCCACTGTTCCTCTCAGTGCTGGCAGCCCTTGGTGCTCCAGAATGACTGGACCGAGTTCCGAGGAATTCTGCACTGGCGTCACGATACATTGAGCCGCTGCAAAGAGGGCCGGGTTCATGAGTCATAATGGCTCCCCTGTACCCGAGGCATTCCCCACTGACACCGGTGCGGGGTTCTGACCCTCCACAAATTACTGTGGTAGCGCCAGACATGCTCAGCCTTTCTCCTCTGTACCTATGCTACCATACAAGGTTACAGAGTTGAGTCGGACGTTTACGTCCTTCAGGCTGTCCCTCGATGCCTCCTGAAATCCACAGAGCCATCGATCTTCCCCGGCTCGTCCTCCTGTGATCCACGACGGATGGTAAGTATTCTAATCCCGCTTCAGCGACAATCCCATTGAAATCTGTTCTCTAAATCGGCCCATATGGTTTGAAAGGTTCTAGGTCGTCTTGTCTTCCAAGAACCGTATTAGTGTCACATATCGCTATTGCCAGCTATGTCGGACACAATACCAAGAGAACCTCTCTACCAATCATTTGGGATTGCATCAGGACATCCTCCCGTTGTCAGCAACGGGACGCTGTACTGATTAATACTCTGGCTTCTGGTTCCTAATTAAGGACCGAAATACCAGATGCATTTGCTGATCTGCTAAACACTAGATCCAGCAAACACTGCCTCAATTGCAAATCCACCTCGAGGCCTGGCAACGGGTCTCAACGTTTTCTTGTATAGCACACAGAAATGCGGGTAAGACCTTTACCGCTCACGCTCCCGTGGGAGATTACATGATATCCAGATTACATCAGCCCCACCAGTTGGACACCTCCTGGTCTCTCAACTTGCCGGATATCAGAGCGGCCACCCCACTTGGTACAGTCCCCCAGACGCTACAAAGCGCGGGGGGGGGGGGGGGTTAATCTCACTATTCTTTCTTTCAACAGAAAGTAGTTACTCTTCGCCCATCCTGGACCTCAGAAATATCAACTTTCTTCAGAAGGGACAGGTAAAATGGTGTCTCTCGTCACCATGCTTCCATACCGCAATAAGTAGGTTGCCTCTCTCCTCTAATCTTTCTATGTGCTTCATGGTGAGTCAACAAATATTACAATCTCAAGCTCTGCCGGTTGCTCCAGCTTCGGCAACTTGGGTATTTCATTAAATCACTAGCAGTGACTGCTGTTTCTCTATGAAGTAAAACATCATTCACGCTTTTCCTTGCATGGACAGCTGCATAACAGTCAATCCAAGCAATGAGCTCTGTCTTCTTCACGACGCACTATAAATCTACTACCTGGGATTGGTGTTAACTACTATGAATCCCATATAGAACACTTGTGGACACTACAGTCTCAACGAACTTCCTGTCCAACAACCGCACAGACATTCTGACAAATTCCTATATGTCTCTGCACGTATACAACATAACCTCAGCCCCTCAATTCTTTCATTGCTGGGCCACGGGATTTTTTCACCATGCACTTTACTCATAGGTCCAGATTTGCTATGAGTAAGATTCAGTGAAATTTCAATTATCAGTGGATCTAAGCTGTTCAACCGCTTTCGTCCCTGATCCATATTGCAGATCTAGAACCATGCTCGCATTTACTCAGGGTTGCAGAGTTCGAACTAACATCTTCTCAACCCAATATGCGTCTATTCCGCTCCATGCAGAGTTTCACATCAACTTCCTGGAGCTTCGAGCCATGAGTTATGCCTTTGTGCCTTACAATACTGCCTCTGCAACAAACCTTTGTGCATACAGACAGACAGCATAGTGAAAATTTGGTATTTCCAGCACACAAGCATGCACAACCTCTTAGCTGCTCTGCTAGGAAGCTGCGCAGCTCTACCCTTGGCCCTTGTTCACTCCATGCATCCCCGGGCCACTTATCTAACAGACATACTGAACGCACTAGCAGACATTCTCCATATATGTTTCCATCCTCTCGGATGGTCTCTGACTACATGTGTAGCGAGAAAAATCTTCTAGCACTGAGGTTAACCGACCTTGCCCTCTGCATCTGAATCGAACCATAGGGTGGACAGATTCTACTCCCTACACATGTCTCGAATGCGTTCCCATGGACGCCTTTGCTGCAACAAAGGCCTCTTATATATGTCTCTTTCGATGCCTCTCATAGCCAGCACTCTTATTATGCTGCACCGGGACTGGGTTCACTGTTTCTCAGACCCACGTCCTGGCCGAGACCAGTATGCTTTCCCATACTTCTCAATCTATCACACAAGTAACCAATTCGCCTTCTCATTAGTCAGTCTCATATTATGGACTCACTGATGTTCTCAGGTACCGGTAGTGTCACAAAAACCTTCCACACATAAATCTTACCATTCAAAATGGCATGATTTACCACATGGCGCATACAAAAGGGTATTACCCCCCCCCCCCCCCCCCCCTTTTTTTTTTCTACACCACTCTTTTCTCTTACTTCCTTGGATTCTGCTCCCCAGACATCCTCCACATGGGTACACCTCAGTTCCAATTGGTGTACCACTTGGGAGTGGGGATACCCGATTAACAGTTCAACCCCTTCTGAGTCAGCTTACCATGGGTTAACCACTGATTAAGCCACCTCTATTTTTACTGGTTATGGAATAGGGCCTATATTTAGTGCTTACAAGACTCATACGTTCCCCGTTCGAGCCTTGCCTTTCCTCTCACTTAACAGTCTGGCATGGGAAATTCTTTCCCTCGTAGTCATCACTTCTGCCAACAGGGTCAGTGAGTTCCACACCTTGTTACATACTCACCTGACCCTCTGTTCCTCCGTGACCGAGTGGTTTTACGTATTCAACTTCATATCCTTCTTAAGGTAGACACAGCATCTCACCTTACTCAGAATATACTCTGCCCACTTTTTCCCAACACCTCTTTCTCACCAGAGCGAGAGGGTTTTCCACTCCTTGGACTGTAAAAGTGCACTTGCATTCTATCTAGACCGTACTATACTCCATAGGAATTACACCTAACTCTTTCCTTCTGTGGCAAAAGCCAAGCTGTGCGTTCCAGTGGGCAAACAGACCTTTTCCTCCTAATTGACGGTCTGTATCTCTTTTTCCTACCAACAAGCAGGCATTTCACTACAACACCGTGTGTAACCACACTCTGTTAGGGCTGTACCAGCCTCAATAACTCACCTTTGGCCGGTGCCGCTTGTACATATTTGTAAAGCTGCGACCTGGAGCTCTCTCCATCCCTTCGCAGCCCATTATCCCTTAGATAAGACTGGCCGGCATGCTTCCATGTTTGGCCAGTCCATCTACTCATCTTCTTTTCGGTTTAACTACCCAACATCCTTCCACCAACCCGTTAAGGGTTTCAGGATGCCCTCCATTCCAAATTCCACCCCCGTCGTTGCGCCTTTTGCACGTCTTTGGGTGCATTTGGTGCACTCTTGGGCATCCTCAGCTCACAGGACTACCATACTGCTTGTCCTGTGAGAAAGTAAGTGTTGCTTACCTGTAACAGGTGTTCTCACAGGATAGCAGGATGTTAGTCCTCATGAAACCCACCCACCACCCCACAGAGTTGGGTCTATATATGTTTTATTATTTAGTTTTGCTTGCGATTTTTGCTATAAGACTACACTGAGGGGAGACACCTGTGGTCACAGGGATAATTGCAGGCTGAGCATGCTCAGTGCACTCAGTGTGCCAGCGTCAGTCAAAGCTTTATAGAAACTTTGACAGAAAAGTTTTCCGTAGCAGGGCTCAGTCCACTGACGTCACCCATATGCGAGGACTAACATCCTGCTGTCCTGTGAGAACACCTGTTACAGGTAAGCAACATTTGCTTTCTGTTGGAAAACATTTGTATCTTACAGCTTTGTTATGAGCAGTCTTTAAGATATATGTCCATGGTTTTACAAAGTTCAGAAATTGGTTTCCCATATATTTCCTGTTCAGCATGTGATCCAGCACATGTGGTATGTACTATCTATCAGCTAAGCTCAACCTTCACCTAAAGGTTTTTCTAGCTACACCTCTACCATCTCATTACTTTTTGTGTATTTAGCAGCATTTGTCTTATTTGTTTTAGGGCTATTTTAAAGAGTCATGAATGTGGTGAAAAATTTGCCTCTAGAATAATTAGGCAGAAAAGAAACTAGATTTCCTAAGCATTCAAAACCCAGACAAAACTGAATGTTTAAAAGTTTAAAGCTTTAGCCTTATGGTATATAAGATGACTGAGCAATTTGATTAGTTTGTCCTAGTCTTTTCTTCACTGGCGTGTGTCTGTATTTTTATAGGTTTATTCTTTTACCCTCCTCCCAATCTTACCCCATGCCAGGATCAAGGCTAAACAAAAATAGTAATGGAGATAGGGGACAACATTGTCATGTACCTCTGCCTAGGGTGAGCATTTCCGATTGCACTTCATTTGCTGAGACGATTTTCAAAGGATCCTATTATTAAAAGTTCCCACTAAACACTTAGAGGTAGATTTTAAGAGCTGTGTGTATATGGCTGCACGCGCACATGGACCTGGCGATTTTATAACATATGCACATATATGTGCGTACACATGCGTGTTATAAAATTGGCTATATGCGCATATGTGTGCGTGCAATTTTATGTTGACGCGCATATGGCGACTCGAGCACATAAGTGGGGGAAATTTTAGTAGCTACGCATGCCAGTGCAATTACCTGTTTCCCCAGTTTGTTCCCAGTTCGGCCCAGTAAAAGAGAGGACTTCCTAAACCCCTTGGCTAACTTGCCTCCCTTTTACCCGATTGGCCTGAGCCTTAAAACCCTGCTGACTAGCCTAGTTTTTTTTGTTACCCGACTTACATGCCATCCATAGCAGAAGTAAAGTTATACAGTAGAGGACCTCGGCGCGTGCTTGTGCGCATAACTACTTACTCGCTGACTTCATGGGGCAATCTCGGCCCGCCTATGCACCACCCAGACCAAGCCCTACCCCTTTTTTGCAAAAACATTTTTTATGCGCGTAACAAGGGATACATGCATGGCCGCGGGCCTTTTAAAATCTGCTTCTCATGCATGTATCTCCTGGTTTTGGCACACACAAGCTTTAAAAATCAACCAGAATATTGCCATTCTACCCACTCGAATGCCTTTTCACCATCGAAGCTGTCTACTAGAAATGGAGTATTTTGCTTCTTGCTTAAGTCTATAGCATTTAGAAGCACTAGAAAATTGGTCAGTGCATACCTTTTATGTACAAAGCCTATTTGCCTTTCAGTTATAAAGTCAGGAAGGATTAAAGCTAGCCTATCTGCCATAATTTTTGTCAGTAATTTAAGATCAAAATTCAATAGAGAAACCGGAAGATAGGATGCGAGGAGTGTAGGATCCTTCCCTGGTTTGATCAGGGTTGTATTGGAACCATTGGAGAACCTATTTTAATTAAGGCTGTGTAAGCTAACCGAAAGGGGTCAACCAAGTGCTAAGACAGTATTTTGTAAAATTCAGAGTTAAATCTTTCTGGGTCTTTTTTGTATACAAAGAAACATAGAAACATAGAAATGACGGCAGAAGAAGTCCAAACGGCCCATCCAGTCTGTCCAGCAAGCTTTCACACTTATTTTTTTTCTCATACTTATCTGTTACTCTTGGCCCTTATTAGTAACTTTTTGGTTCTAGTTACCTTCCACCCCCGCCATTGCTGTAGAGAGCAGTGGTGGAGCTACATCTAAGTGAAGTATCTAGCTTAATTGGTTAGGGGTAGTAACTGCCGTAACAAGCAAGCTACACCCATGTTTATTTGTTTATCCAGACTGTGTAATTCAGTCCTTGTTGGTTGTTGCCTGAATATAAATCCTCTTTTCCTCTACCAATCAGGATTTTCTCTTTACTTATGAGTTTGTTTAAAAGATTTAACTTATCCACATTAAACTTGGAAAGATTTAAATTCCTCAAAAAGCTTGATACATATCCAAATCGGTACTTTCTGAGGAATACAAATTTTGTAAACGTCTTCTAGAGCCTTGACCATCTCTGAATTAGAACTGATGAATGTCCCTGATTTATTTTGAAGAACAGCAGTAAATTTAGAACCTGATGAGGTTTGCCATTAACTTCCCATTTTTTTTGCCATACTGATAAAGTTTGAATACAGGAGACTTTTTTTCAGAGCAGTGCTGTAGAAGCAAATTTATTGTTTCTTGTGTAGCTAAGAAAGCATCTCTAGTTTCTTTAGTGTTCAAACGCACCAATGACCCTTTCTCCTAATTTAACTTTAGTTCTAAAGCAAATAACCTCTTGTCCATATGCTTTGTCGTCTTTATGAGGAACGCTATTTTGTCCCCCCTTTAAGAATGCTTTTGCAGTCTCCCAAATGAGGCAGTGTTACCTGTTTCCTCTATTATTGTTCACTTGAACTTGGGATAGGCCTGAAAGTGTGGATCAGTGGCAAGATAATATGGGAACCACCAAAGGTGACAACTCCCCTGCAAATTACTTTGACAGCTGTACCCAAATTGGGGCATGGTCTGAGACCATTGTCTCCCCAATCCTCTTGAGTCCAGATCCCTTTGAAAACATGATCCTAGATGTTAATATATAATCAGTTCTGGAAAAAGTAGAGTGCAGTTTGGACAAATGGGTAAAGTCCTTTTCCAAGGGTGATAGACTCTCCAAGCATCAACTAAAAGTAACCTATCATTGAGAAAACGAATACTCTTCCTAAGATGCACATGGTCACCAGAGGATGAGTTGGATTTATCCAGAGCTTGATCATGAACTAAATTAAAATTCCCTCCCACAATCAAGCAGTCATCTACATATGGAAGCAAACACCTTGTAACTTAAAAAAAAAAAAAAGGCATGATCATAGTTATTGGGAACATAGAAATTGCGAAATATCATGGATCTTTGACACAATTCAGCAATAAAATCAAGTAATGACCATTTGGTTCTTTAATCTCTTGTTTCACAACTAAAGGTACATTTTTATGTATTAGTTTAGCACCCGTGCGGATCTAGTGGAAGCGGAAGCAAACCGTACCTCACTCATCAAACATCTCTGCAACATTTATGTTCAGTGTCATTAAGGTTTGCCTCTTGCAAGAGTACGATATCCACTTTTGCTCTTTCAGGGCAGTAAGAAAGTTTTGTCTTTTGATTGCCTAATTGATCCCACCTACATTCCAAAATGATATTCTCACATCAGTTACACTCATATCAAATAAATAACAAAGGTTGTGTTAGGGAATCCTCTATCTTCAAAACAGGAATCCTCCCAGCCTAGGTTCTCACTAAATATGTAAATCAATTTGCCCAACCAAAGATTTGTCCCTAAAAACTCAATTTCTCTCACCTGTAGAGCTACTTTTGCCCAATTCCACCTCTCGATAAACCCCATCCCAACCCTCCTCCTTAATCCCTCATCTTCCCTTGTATTATACTACCCTTCATTGGGAAGATCACATGCAAGTGCCATAGGGAACTACCTTCCTCCCCATCCTACCCCTATCAGATCCCTATAAGGCAAAAAACAGGAAACAGAACCAAACAGTGATGTATTAACATTCCATTTTCAAACATTTACAGAAAGATAAACAATTGCAGTGTGATATTAATGAAAAGGGGAGACCAATAATCCAACATTCTGTTCGGGAAAAAAAGATAAAAACTAACATCTTCATTGAAAGATGGCAAACACAGTCACCTACAAATAGCAAGGGCCATCACAGTAAATACAAACTGAATCTGTGTGTCATAACCTATGAACCAGGAAGCCTCACCTGGCTCTTAATCAGAAAAAAGAAAAAAACGCAGTTTGGCTATAATAGCAGTTTGCTAATTGAGAACAGGAAAATAAAAGTGCCAAGAAGAGATCCATTTTCCAGGTAAGGTCCAACAATGAGACTGTATCAGTATGAAACCATTCCAAAGTAAAGCACAAAAATCAGAACCAGAGAAAATGTGGTTGGTAGGCAAGCAAATAAGTAGAAATCAACAATATCACTTCTCTAATAAACAGGTGCACTCCAGTAATGTGCTAAACCAGATGCATTCACCGCATTGCAGCCAGGATTAGGAGCACTGTAAATCAAGTGGAGTCTTTGGACTTTTCAGTGATCTCCTGATTTGGGGGTACATTTTAAAACATAGCGCGCGCGTACTTTTGTTCGCGCACCAGGCGCGAACAAAAGTACGCTGGATTTTATAAGATACGCGCGTAGCCGCGCATAACTTATAAAATCCGGGGTCGGCGCACACAAGGGGGTGCACATTTGTGCAACTTGCGCGCGCCGAGCCCTGCACACACTGCCCTTTCCCTCCACCTCCCCCCACCTTCCCCTCCCTTCCCCTACCTAACCCACCCCCCCGGCCCTATCTAACCCCCCCTACCTTTGTCGCACAAGTTACACCTGCTCAAAGCAGGCGTAACGTTGTGCACGCTGGGCCGGCTGCCGTGCGCCATGGTCCGGGTACTGGTCCGGAGGCCACGGCCACGCCCCCGGGCCGAAACCACGCCCGTGGCATCGCCCCTGGATGACGCGCCGACCGCGTCACGCCCCTGACATGCTCCCCGATGACGCGCCGACCGCGTCACGCCCTCCAACACGCCCCCCGATGACGCACCGACCGCGTCACGCCCCCCCTAACACGCTCACCTCAAGAAAGCCCCAGGACTTACGCGCGTCCCGGGGCTTTGCGCTCACCGCCTCTGCAATATAGGCTCGGCGTGCGCAGGGGTGTTTTAAAAGGGTTACGCGCGTACCTTATGCGCGTAACCCTTTTAAAATCCGGCCCTTGGTGTCCAAATCAGTAATAAAACTTCTGGCTTCCGAGACTGAATGAAACCATTTTACCTCATCCAATTGTGATATGCAGAGTTTTGCCTGGTAAAGTAGCATGAATCTTATTCCCAGAGCATGAAGTCTCAAGCAGATCGGAGAAAAATCTTGGGGCTATGCTGATAATCACATTGAGTAATCTTGAAACTCCAAAATATTTTTATTGTTATATCACAGCTTCTTAGCTCCCCGTAGAGCCTACAGTATCTCAGTTTTATGAAAAAAGTTCAATATTCGGGCAGTCACAACCCATGATTTCTCAGAAGAGTTTTTATGAGGCCAAGCTGATGGGCTCACTCAGAACAAGGTGGCCACATGTGACAGAGAAACCTAATTCTTGGGGCAGCCAAGTCTCCAAAAACTGAAGATCTCTTTCTACCAGCAATTAGGGTAAGCCGATAAATCTTAACTTGTTATGGGGAGATATTTTCCAGATCTTTAGGCTGATCTTCTCACTTTTGAAGAACTATAATGCAAGTACCCTGACCTGCATCTTTTGTAATTCATTTTGGATATCTGAAACTCTTTGTTCCACTTCAACAAATCTCATATCGTACGCAGTAATTGTGGTAGAGATGTCTTCTATTTTATCCATGATCTTTTTAAACTCATTCTGTAATCGCTGCCGCATAAAGTGAGGTCTGCTTGGCATCGGAGAAGTGCTCACCTGCCATCTTAGGGCCTGCAGATTTTACCTTGCTCTCTCTTTCTCCTTTTTCAACAATCTAGCCAATATTCCAAAATACAAAATTAATCCTCTCATGGCAAATAAGCTTATCCAACAAAGGAACTGAATTATGCCAGAAAATAGTTGTGGATTTGGGGGTAGATTAGATAAGGGTAGGGTCCTGAGCAAGGTGAATCACATCACACCTCTCTGACTGCACCACGTGATCTCGCAAACCGTTTTTAAATTATCAAGATCTTTGAACTGTGGTGCAGTTGACTGATATCTTCTCTTGATTATTGCAATTCTCTTTATCTTGGTTTGCCGTAAAATGCAATTCGTGCACTTCAGTTAATTATGAATGCTGCTACCCATATAATAGCAGGCACCCCTATTTTACATCAGCTCCACTGGTTACCTGTAGTACGGAGAATTAAGTTCAATATCATTACATTAATATACAAAGCCATTAATGGTCTAGCACCTTTATTCTTTAATTCCATCATGAAGATTTCCATCATCCTCGCCTACTTTCTTCCTCTTTCCGTAATCTAGATGTTCCATCTTCCAAAGTTATTAAATTGGCAGAGTCATGTGAGTGATTGTTCTGTGTAGCTGGACCTATAACCTGGAATTCCCTTCCCAAGGTACTTAACTCAGAATCATCTTTTTACAATTTAGGAAACCACTTAAAGCCTACCTTTTTTTTACACTTGCTTTCAGCAAATAATTTGCTTATGGTGGTTAATTTTGCCATCCCAGGTAAAGTTAATATAACACAGCACATATAATTTACAAGATCCATATTCAGAAGCATTTAGCCGGCTAACTCAGAAGTTAGCCAGCTAAATAAATATTTGGGAACTTATCCGGGTACATTATAGCTCGCTAGATTTTAGCTGGTTAAATTCGAGGCATTCTGGGGTATAACTGGGAGGAGGTGAGTTAACTGGCTGTGTTAACCAGCTAACTCCGATATTCAGAATTGGCCAGTTTACATAGCTGGCTAAGTCTGATTGGGCCAAAAAGCTGTGCTAAAATTAGCTGATTAAAGTTAGCAGGCTAACTTTAAGATAGCCGGCTATATTCAATAGTGCAGCTGCACTATTAAATATGTCTCTAAAGTTAGCCGGATAAGTTTATCTGGCTAACTTTACTACCTGGACTATGCCTGAATATGGACCTGTACATCACTATCCATGGTCTGAATGATAATGGAAACATTTTAAAATCTGATCATTTTGGAATCTTGATCCTGATTGATTTGGGCTACAAATAATAGGCTTTGATAACATACTGGATGCTGGGACTGTTTTGTTTTAAATATTTTTCCTGTTTTAGTTATAATCATTTTAGGTTTTCTGTCTGATTCTTATATAAAATTTGCTAATTGCATTGGAAATTGTGGAATACAATAAAGATTAAATTAAGTATGTATCTTGTTACCCACCTAGAACTGTGGATGGATAGGATATACATTTATAAAATAAAATCTGTATATTTATATCTAAGATAATATATTACATTAGATAACATGTTTATTAAAAAAAAATTTCAGCAGAATTCTGTTTTCTATTATTGGAAATTGGAGTAGAATTAGAATACAAAGCATATTGAGAGTCTGCCCAAGTTAATTGGGCCCAGCCTGTTTAATGCCCTTGAGAAGCACATGAGGACAAAGTAGTAAACCCAACTGATTTATTTAAAAAATATTCAGTAGATTAGCTTCTTTACAAATGTGGATCATAAACATTTCTAGATGGTGTGAAACTCTGAGGATAGACAGTTAGGAGGCAGAATAAAGGGTTTTGCTGATATGCGAGCGTTATTGGTCTCTTGGCAGTATACATTGATTTTTTTTTTCTTATGGATTTGATAACCATAAAGAAAATATTTGATATCTTAAAACTGCAGTATTCTAAAAAAGAAGATAGCTTGTGTATCATCCTTCATAAAAATGCATTTTACTTTTAAACTGTTCTTAATGTTCTTTAAGTGGATTCTCTGTGAATTCTCAGTTGCCATCTCAGAAAGCATGTTGACAAAAAATGATACAAAATCTCACCTGCACAGGATTTTCAAACAGCACGCATAGGCTAAAGGTTGCGACTACTTTTTACCAGCAGACTTTAGCTAAAATTTTCAAAGGGGTATAGCTGTGCACATGGATTACGTGCATACTTTTGAAAATCAAAAGTATATGCATAAATCCTTTTTCTGCCCAACTCTGCCTTTCTGGTATACCTACTTAATATCAGCCCAACTTTCAAACCTATGCACGTTACAGTATTTGCAGGCATAAGTGGACACATGGAAATTAATGCTAGTATTTTATAAACTGTGGGGCGGGAGCAGCACAGTTTATAAGATACTGGATATTTCTGCTCCAAAAGTAAGCAGGTGTATTTCCAAGGCAAACCCCCCCCCCCACCCCCGCATACTTTTCTCTACCCGTTTTATAAATATACACGTGTATATTTTATGTGCAAAAGAATTTGACACTGCATGAATAAACACCCAGAATTAAATGCGGAGGTAGATATTTTGTAAAATATGTGCATGTACCATTTTGAAAATATTTACACGCATGTGTAATTGGATTCACCAATTCACCAGTTCGCCTAAACTCTCTAGCTCTTCGCTCTGAACCCCCACCAGTTCATCCAGACTTCCCACCCAACAGACAAGTCTAATTTCACTTGCAGAAGTCAATTGGCAGGTGTAAAAGTATACAAATAATTTTGATAATATATATGCATATATCTCATAAAATAGCAACCATCATGCTTACTTCTGAACCCCACCCCAGAATGCTCCTAGACTGCCCCTTTTTACACCAGTAAAATATATGTACAAAACCAAAAATACACATTTTCAACATTTATAAAATAGCAGATATGTGCATACATGCTACATACACGTATATATACTATTTTTATGCACGATCCCCTTTGAAAATGTACTTTTAGGTGTGTAAAAGTACGCGCAAACTTGTGTTTCACGCATACATCCCAAACTGATTTCAAACGGGGATTTATGCACAGAACACTAGGGTTTCTGCACTTAAATCCTTTTGAAAATGACTCCCACTAGGGTTATCTTGGGTGGTAATGTCACAGATGTTATCATAGATGGTATTCCACACTAGTGGTTTGTTAGGGTGACCCCTGGAAAATCCACCATGTGCTAAAATAGCCAGCACTTTAATTACTTTTGTTATAGAAACACAGAAATTGGCAGCCGAAAAAGACTTTTATGCAGCTCATAAGAACATAAGATATGCCATGCTGAGACAGATGAAGGTCCATCGAGCCCAGCATCCTCTCACCAACAGTGGCCAGTTCAGCTCACAATTATCTAGCAGATCCCAAGAAGTAGATCAATTTCTTGTTACTCCCAGGAATAGCAATGACTTTTCCTAGTCTACTTGGCTAATGTTTTATGAATCTTTTCTCCAGGAACTTGTCCCGGACCTCTTTAAAAACTTGCTAAGCTAGTTAACTTGACCACATCCTCTGGCAACAGATTCCACAGCTTGATTGGGTGTTGGGAGAAAAAAAATACTTTCCATGATTTGTTTTAAATGTGCTGATTGTTAGCTTCACAGAGTATTACCTTGTTTTAATATCATTTGGCAGGATAAATAGCCATCCTCTATTTACCCATTTTCCCCTTCTCCTATGTCCCAATTTCCTGTACTTTTCACTGGTTTTTTTTGTTGTTTTTTTTTTTTGGGGGGGGGCGGTTGGAGCTGTGGCAGTTTCTCCTGTTCCTTTATACTTCCAGCTTCCTTAGAACCTGGCCTAGGATCTGGCACCATGAGCCTTCATTGCCAACTACCGGGAGAGTTTTCCTCTATTTTGTATTCCTTCCCGCCTCCAACGTAGCTAGTCTGGTCTTTGCAGTGATTGTCGTGGGCCAGAGGTCGTACACAAGGACTCCTTCCAGGACCCTGCAGTCATGGGCCCTGAATCTGCCCACCAGGTATCACCTTTAAGCAATAACCATGATTCCCCCCCACTTTATCTGCAATATCCCTAGCCCCAGCCAATCAGGAGAGTGGAAGACCTGAGTGGGGGATCAAATCGGGGAGATTCCACGTGGCAGTGCACAGCAGTAGCCACCAGACTGGCCCCCTTGTACTTTTTTTTGGTTTTTTTAAATATTTCTTCCATACCCCTGTATGTTAAGCCTGCCTCTTCATACCTTGTTCAGCCGGCTGGCTGTTTCATTTTACATTTTTTTAATTACTCTCCCACCTTCCCTCTTCCCAGTGTATTTGTTATTTTGCACACTATGTTTGAACCCTGCAGCTCTGCCAGAAGAGACAACTTGATGATCACTTGAAGTCTGCAGCATTCCATCCTTGCTGCCTGCAGTCAGCAACTTGGCAGCTTTACAAAGCATAATTGAATCCCTCTTCCTTCATTTATTAACGTAAAACTTTACAGCCATGTTTATTAAAATAAATTACTGCCACGAACAATAAAACACCGAGCAAGACTCATTTGCAATACTAGTAGCTAGCTAACCTTTGTTTCTGTTGTGCATACTTTGTCTGCATAGGCTTAGGCTGCTTTGTAATGTAGCATGGCTCTCACACAGTTCTTTTCTATATCATCAGTAGAAATCTCTCTGTCCTTGCTAATGGTGTCCTGCGTTGTATGTAATTCTTTTGCTATAGGAATCACCTCTGATGCAGTGGAGCTGTATGTTCTCTATGGGATCTTGCTACTGAGACCTCCTATAATGATGCTAATTGTGACAGATTTTTTCTTGTGCTGTGACACACCTGTCCAATAAGAACCCAAGTCTGATCACAGACTTACTCATGTGCTTAATTTGTCTTTTTATTACTTGATCCTAGGAAAACAAGCAGACATGAACATGAGAATAAAAAAGTAGTCTAGTAGTCTTTTGCTAAAAGAATAAATATATTTGGGGGCTTATCTATGTTCATATATTTTATTGTGTTCGCAAGAATTATTTTTGTACAATTCCCATGTAGTGAATATAATGTTAATGTGTCTGGCATGACACTATTACCATATTGTACAACATATATTATCTAATGATACAACAGAAAATGTTGTAATTACAGCATATGGGATACCTAATGGTTTCCTGAACATTTCTAAATCTGTTTTATTTTTCGACATGTTATATTCCTCCAAGCCTGTATTGCTAGCAAGGAACTATCCTTTCAGTTAGTGTTAATGAGCTTTAAGGCCGATGATAGTAATATATCTATAATTTTTTAGTTAGAGGCATCAAATAGTATTATTATCATGTTAGTTCACTTGAATGCACAGAAATAAGATCAGCAAACAAAAAAATGAATGGACTAACTTATGACAGGACTAACTTTAGACGCTTAACACTCCCTTCCTCAGGTGCAAATAAAATGAACAGGTCAGAGAAGCAAGAGAAGACATTGCTAAAATAATACAAGTGAATCATAAAATACATTACAATGGTTGTGGGTAGGGGAAAGGGGGAGGTTAGGGAGTTGATGTGTTAGAGTAATAACAAAGGTGACAGCAAGGCAGTAGGAGTTTGTCAGGTAGTCTCTGTTCAGTCCTTCTAGGGTTGATATTCAGAGCAACTTTTGTACATAAAGCCCTGCTTTCTGTGCGTCAGGGCTAACTTTGAAAATCAGCCGCGGGACTGCGCTTGTAAAAGTACATGAGAGAAACAATTTTACACACATGTTTACCCTCACTCGTAGTAGGTGTTCTGGGGGGTTGTGGGAAGACAGACAGAGGATTTCCATGCCTACTTTTGATTGTTTAAAGTCTGCACATGCGGCTGCATGCAGAAAGTTACATCCTGCTGCAAGCAGGGTGTAACAAAGTACCTGCATACTTCAGCCCTACATATATATGCTGTTTGGAAATTCCCCACTATATGTGAATTACAAAATGTTTGATCATTTTAATTCCAAAAGCTCTACTGATTACTTTAACATTTCCTCTTAGTAACCTGTTCATAAGGTCATTGATGAAGTGGCCTTGTCCCAAAAAGTGCTCCCTGACTGAGGTGCCACCATGGTCTCTGTGGCAATTGATCTTGTGTCTGTGTGAATTGATTTTTGCTTTTAATGTCTGACCTGCCTTACCAGTGTAGCATCCTTCTTGATATTTTCTGCACTGAATAATATATACCACATTAGTGGTGGAGCATGAGTAGAATTCCCTTATGTTGAATAGCTTTTCCATTTGGGTGACAGGAGTCCTGTGATATGTGGCTTAGCATAGCTTGTGGTAACAATTTTTGAGGGGAATTAGTGGTAAAAATACCAAATTAAACTAGGAGGTCCATATGTAGATAGTGTATGGCTTGGCAAATTATCTGGATAAACTTATCCAGCTAACTTAACCTATATATTAGGCGGTATGACTATACCGCTGACTATATCCAACTATCCTAAAGTTAGCCCGATAAGTTTATCGGGCTAACTTTAGGGCAAATCTACAGAACAACCAGACTTAGCCGGATAACTTATCTGGCTAATTCTGAATATCGGAGGTAGCCAAATAACTTCTTTTGCTCACTCAGCTCTTCCCAGTTACCGCTTCCAGAATGCCTCTAACTTGTCCATCCAAATTTTAGCTGAATAATAAGATATCAGCTAATATTTATTTAGCCAGATAAGTGTCAAAATATTCATTTAAGCTGGATAACTTCTGAGTTATCTGGCTAAATGTCTTTGAATATGGACCTCTATAAAACTTACAATTAAAAACAATTCTTGGAGATCAGAAAGTCAATCAAATAAACTATTATAATGACTACAGCTACAATATCAGATTGTGTGTATTTATACAGAAATTTAGATATTTGCATGTACATGGGATTTCAGAGAGAATGTGTAAAGAGACTAAGGGCCAGATTTTCAAAGGGGTACACGCGTACCCCCCCGAAAACGTGGCCCAAACTCCCCCTGTGCACGCCGAGCCTATGTTGAGTAGGCTCGGCAGCGCGCACAAGCCCCAGGACGGGGCGTGTCGGGAGGCGTGTCGTGGCTGGCGCGTCATCGGGGGCATTCCGGGGGGCGTGTCACGGCCGGCGCATCATTGGGGGTGTTCTGGGGGCGTGGCCGTGGCCTCCGGACCAGCCCCCGGACCGGACCATGATGCGCCGGCAGCCGGCCCAACACTCGCAAGTTACGCCTGCTTCGAGCAGGCGTAACTTGTACAACAAAGGTGGGGGGGGGGGGTAGATAGGGCCAGGGGGGTGGGTTAGGTAGGGGAAGGGAGGGGGAAGCCGAAGGAAAGTTCCCTCCGAGGCCGCTCCGATTTCGGAGGGAACGGAGGCAGGATGCTCGGCGCACGCAGGCTGCCAATTTTGGGCAGCCTTGCGCGTACCGACCCCGGATTTTAATGGATACGCCCAGCTACGCGCCTATCTATTGAAATCCCGTGTACTCTTGTTCGTGCCTGGTGCACGATCAAAAGTACGCGTGTGCGCAAATTTATAAAATCTACCCCTAAGGGTCTACTCCTTAATATTGCAAGTATAACAGTAGGACTAACAGGCAGTTGAGCCAAAACTGTTCTTGTAGATCAAAGGGTAGGGAGGTCAAATGATAAGTCTACAGCCTTCATCATGAAGCACGTTTGGATGCAAAGTTCCTTTGTCTTGTCTCATTTCTTATACCTGCTGGCGATGTAATCCCTATTAATCATGGGTCACATTGCATGCCACTCTGGACAGAGTAATTGTGAATTTCCACTTAAAAGACGTTGTGTCTGCACCAGCAAATATGTCTCCTATTGTTTTGGGAAACCAAAAGAATAACAGGATGGTGGCCTTGCAGTGTCTATACGCGCACAGGAACTGTAGACGTTTAAGAACATAAGAACATGCCATACTGGGTCAGACCAAGGGTCCATCAGGCCCAGCATCCTGTTTCCAACAGTGGCCAATCCAGGCCATAAGAACTTGGCAAGTACCCAAAAACTAAGTCTATTCCATGCTACTGTTACTAGTAATAGCAGTGGCTATTTTCTAAGTCAATTTAACTAATAGCAGGTAATGGACTTCTCCTCCAGCAGTTACAGCAAATATTTAGCTCTTGGCTTTTCCACTAGCATCAGCATTTTGTAGTATTTCATGTTGGTTCACAGAAGTTAGCATGAGTCTTGTCTTCGGCCTGTAGAATTGTATCTGGAGCCTCACCTCTTGTTTTAGGTACAATATATAATTCAGTAGAACCAAGACTGTCTGCCACATTTGCAGCGTTGTACATTGCGGGGATATGTACCATTTTCTTCTCTCTGAGTTTCTGTTAGAAGCTTGCTTCTTACTAGTTTTTGCTTCGGATTAGGTGGAAAGTTATCAGAGGAGCAAGAATATTTCTTTCAGTGACTCATCCTCCAGGAATAGTGACTCTAGGGCTTTTATAATAATTCTTAGTTTTTCCGGCAGTGGATTGTATGTTACTACAAGTAGAAGAGTAGACGCCTGCCAGAGGGGAGGGTGAGGGAGGGAGGACATTGAGCTTTCAGGGTTCATTTTGATAGAGGAGAGGATGCATTGAAGCCGCTGAGGACACTTGATTGTGTGTTTGGGAGGGAAGGGAGGAAATCCTCCATGATAAAGTCCTTTCTTTTTGGGTCAATTAGCATAGGAGATTTTGATGTATTTGCTACGCTTTTGGGGATTAGCATGCATACTATTTTTTTCTACACTCTAAAGAGACTATTTTAGTAGATGTACAGTAAAAATCAGTGCATCATCTGTTAGCCATTTTAGGATGCATGCAAAACTATTTTGCATATCTAAGAGAATCCACTCCATTTTAATTTATTTCTTTAGCTGCACCATAATTTTCTGTCATTTAAAGACTGCAGCTCTTTCATAATCATGGTAAGGGAGGTTTCAGTTTCCTTGCCAGCAGTCATTTACTGTGGTGATGTAGGGTCTTGTGGGGACCTCTTGACTCTGTTTAATGCTGCAAAAGCCACTTCTATCTTGCCCAATTTACCACTGGCCATGAAATTTATCTCTTGGGATAAGTATTTGGAAGAGACATCAATTTAGCTTGCAAGGTTTACTGATTTTTGGCTTGTTCCTGAGAGAATAAATCTCTCACATCCACCTGACAAGTTCTCTAATACCCATCCATGGGGGCTTATTTGGCTACAATTTATGATGTAGTTGTTTCTGAGGACAAGTAGGATGGCAATCTTCACATGTGGGATGATGTCATCAGATGGAGCTCAGCACGGAACTTTTATTTCAAAGCTTCTAGAAGCTTTCAGCATGCGCAGCCCTAGCCACCTCCTGCCTCCTTAGACAAGGCCCTTCAGTCTCATTTTTGACTCAGAGCCTGCAAGTCATTTGTTTTTTATTCTCTCTTGCAGCTACTACAGTGAAAGTTTCTAGAGATGCAGGAGCTGTGTTTTTCTTGCAGGGCCTCACAAATTTGTTTTTTCTTTGTTACCTTTAGATAATTTTTGTCTGTTTTGTTTTTATCTTTTTTTTTAACTTTTACTGTATTTCTGCTGGTACACCTGCTTAATACCCAGCACAGCCTAGTCTAAGTTTTTTTCTCAGTCTTTATGTTGTATTTTTTTGCCTTAGTCTAATGCCTCATGGGGCCTGCAGCTTTCAGAGCCAGGCATCTTACCCCAGATTCAGGGACTTGCCTGGATACAGACCAGTGTGTCTCTGGAGGCCCCTCCATGTGAGGCTTCTGTCATTTTTAGAGAGCATTCCAGGCAGGAGCTCCATGAGTATTAGTCCAACTGATGGGCATCAACGGAGGTCCCATCATCGAAGGATCCAGGAGGACACAGCCAGTGTGCCAGTGTCATCAGTTCCCCCTTGATCCATGTACTGGCCTCAGCTAGTGCCGGATGGAGAAGTGTTCCCATGGGGAGGAGAGCTCATCCTCCATGCAATCTTGGGAACTGCAGTAGTCTCCATGTGCCTAACTTAATTATCACTTCTGGATGATGTGGCCTCCCCTCCTGCCTGCCAGCCTGTCTTGGCAGGGCATTCTTCAAGGAGGAGCTAGAGACCAGCACGCTCTGCAATTGAAGGTAGAAGCATAGGTGTGTCCCAGAGACCGGAGAGATGAGGTGCCCACTCAGCTGCGGAGAGTAGGACGGAGTCTGAGACAGTGAGGGGCAAGCACAAGCCCAGACAGCTGACAAGTACCAGAGCCAGAAGCAAGTCTCCTTCTGGGACCACCTGCCGGCTCTGCCAGTACCACGCCCAGGAAGCAGGCCTCTCCCCAGCCCATATTCTCCAGCTCTCCAGCCAGAGCCTGCTTCAGAGGTGAACAGAGACATCGCTTGAAGCCCAGACCAAGGGTAAGTAAGGGAGCCATAAGTGTTAATATATTAAGCAAGCTAAAGTTTATGCCATGTCTGTTACCACCCATGATACAGAACTTTCTTTAGGAAAAACCGATGCTTAGTGACGAGGAGGTTAGAGATTGGAATTGTTGTTACTTTCTAAATGCTATATCCTGCCATATCTGATAAGTAAGTCTTATTTCTGGGGAGAATACATGTTGCCTTTTTCCTGACTTAGGATCACAAGTAAGGTGGGAGGGCAGCTGGCAGGGTCTTGCAGCAGACACATCCCTGCATCCCTAAACCCACTTACACCCTCTACTGAGAAAGACAAGAGGGTCAGCCAGGGGGTTGTCGGAACAGCTCCTTCCAGTCCTCTGGATATGGAACTGAGGTCTGTTAGACCTTAGCGTTTTTCATTCCTGATGCTAGTGAACTGCTTTTTTTTTAAGAAACGTTACATAGTGTTACGGTCACTGGCTGCCCACTCTGTTGCCATTATAGCCCCACTATCCACAGCCGAGGTTTAGGAGTGGGGTACCATATTTAGAGGAGAGGATCTTTCTGTGATCTCTTCACTTGTAAGCAGTTTGTTCCTCACTCTTGTGACAGTGAGTGGAGGGCCTAAGAACTACAGCACAGCATAGCCAGAACCTGGCTTTGGGGTTTGATAGGATAAGTGGATCATTGCCCAGATCCCAGTGTTGCTACTGTAATTCCTCCCAGTTGAGGGGGTGATGATTGTAGATAAATTCATAGTATCCAAGATACTCCGGTTATCAATAGGAGGGTACTCCTATTCGATACTCTTCCAAATCACTCTCTGAGAAATGCATTTGCAGCTTTTCAGTATCTGGGAATGTTCATCCTTTGTTATCAGAGGACCATGGTGCTAATGCCAACTTACACTGATGACTCATTTCCATCCTATGGATGTAAGTGCTTTATAAAAGGCCTGCTAAGGGAGATCTTGAGATGTTTTTCTCTTAGCAGCTTGCTTCCTTCTCAGAAAAGGGGATGTATTTATTCTCCTTTGTTGTGGAAGGCTACTTCTGAGTAGCTTCTTTCTACCTGAACCATCTGTCCTTTTAGGACAGTGCCCTATGCTGGATTCAGGAGAAGAGAGAAGTCTGGCACCAACATCCAGATGTTCCTTACTCGTGTAGTGCCGCTTGAAATGGTGCCTATGAGCAGTCACCCATCAGGGTGGAAAAAACTTGCACCGGTAGTTCGTACAGGGGCTTACTCTAGATATTGCAAGACGTGGCATGCTACTGCAAGGCAAAGTCAGCGCACACAGTTATTAGTGGATTTCATCTACTAGGAATCCTCTCCCTGAAAGCTGGGATGAGCATTCTCCCACGTAAGAAGATTGTCTGTTGAATTCCTGCTGCAGAGAGCATAAACATGCCACTTGATGTCTGTTCAAGACCAGGTCATCATCACGCTCAGTTTTTACACTGACCCCTAAAGCAGGGTGGTTCCATCCTCTCCATGTCTCGGGCAACATCCGCAGTGCTCAACTATGAGAGACCCTGTCCTCGTGACTGATTCATGCCAAGGTGTCTAGAACAACTTGTCTTGGCTATAGATATGTTCAAACATGGTTTGGGAGCTTATATAAGGGGCTCCACACTCAGATTCTTGGGGTTGCATAGGGATTTTCCCTCTTCTCCTTTAGTGAAGAACAGAAAGTGTAATCTAAAGTCATTGAGGATTTGTTTGGTTGACGAAATGTTCCTTGTCCAAACAGACATTAATTCTATCTTGTTTAGCAAGAAGCTATTTTGAAGATATAGATGGAGTTTTTTGTTTTTTTTAGCAGTTGGATTCAAAGCCCCAGGCAAAATGGACATGAAGTCGGTCCTAATGGTCAAACTGATCCCAAGTCTTGAGCTCTCACTAGTCCCTATTCAGGGGTAAAGTCCAGATTTTCACAGGTGCATATCCTGCAGTACTGCTTTTCCATCTCTTCACAGAGAGGTTCCTGGACTTAAGTTTCAGCATTCTTACCCTAGGCTAGAGTCTTTCTTCAAATTACTCAGTTTACAAGGCCCTATGTAAACTGAGAAGAATCTAGGCAGCGAGGCTCCTCGTAGCTCCCTGTTGGCTGAGATAGATTCTGTGGAAGCTCCTACAGTGAACATTCATCAGGGAACTTTTCAGGTTGGGCAATTACCCAACATTGATCTGTATGGGTTAGGGGCTTCTAGCATTGGGTTCAGGCAGTCTTAGCCCAGATCTCAGAGGCATGGCACCACAGCCCCAGAATATGTCTGGTAATCTATCTCCTATTCCTCTGGCATCCAAAAGGGATTTCAGGAAGGAAGCCCATGGTGTGGCTAGAGGGAAGGATCCTAGAACCTTTTCCCCTGTTTCACAGAAACCCTGTCTAACAGCCTTCTACATTTCCCTGTATTGGTCGGTTAACCGATGCAGTTCAATTTCATTTGGGTGAAATTGGTGATTTTCCACTATGTAGAAGGTAAGTATTTCTCCATACAGCCTTAGTTGTATGCTTTATATTGGGTGAGCTTCAGTCAAAGCTCAGCACTGAGCCTTCCACTGTATCATAGGATATCGACAAGATGCTCACCCAATGTTTAGAAGCTTTTTTGAGCTTTTGTACTCTTGTTAGCATAATATATGACCTGGAAGGTCAAATCTTTGTTAGTGGTCACTCAGTAGGTGTGATCTATTTGCTTCAGACCCTAATGCCTTTCCCATTTTCTTCAAAGTTTTTTCCTAGTATATTGTTGCTATGCACGCTTCTAGTTGCTAACTAGTTGCTATTCCTCACAAAATCCCTCCCACCACCTCTTGGAGTTGGTTTCTCCAAGTCTTGGCTTTATCATGAACTGAGGGGATCCTGCCTGGGAGGCAGAGAAGTGGTAGGACTGCACATGCCTAGTAGTGCATGCTCAAAGTTTTTAGAAGCTTTGAAATCAAAGTTCCATGCTGGGCTCCATGTGATGATGTCACCTCATATGTGAGAACAGGCATCTTGCCTTCCATTGGAAAATCAATGTTCATAGTTTTTAATAAATGTGTTTATGATTGCATATTATGAATGTTATTATGTTACCTGCTGAATTTTATAGATCAACGGGCTAAAATGCTTTAAATAAATAAATAAATAGATAAATGGTTAAATAGTAAGTTCACTTTTTGTAATGGTTTGTTTCTTGGTTCATACAAATAATTTTCTCATCCAGGACTAGACATTTAATTTTTCCATGCAGGTGCATTTCCACACAGGTGCATTCTGACAACAGGTTAGGAATAAACTGCATGGGGCTTTATGTAAGTGACTGCAGTAATTAATCTTCATTGGGATACTTACTATAGTTTGGGAAATTAAAATTTATGACATGGGAAAAAATGTATGGTGCACCAGGTTTGTGGGCATGTCAATACCCAAGGAGCAGATTATTTCTAAATTTTCTGAACTTTGGCTGAAAATTTCCAACTGCCATATTCATTATTCACTCTGAATTTTGCAAAACATGCAGTGTTTATTTATTCAGATAGCTTGAATTGTCATTGCAGGCATACCGATGTTCCTTAGTACAGTTATATAACTGGTTGTCTTATGGGGCTGCTTTCTAGCTACATATGCACAAGCAGCCTTTCAGAGCAGTACAACCTGAGAGAAAAGGGTTATTTTCTAAGCCATGTTTGTGTCTGCAGTTTATTTAATTTATTATTACTATTATTTGTATTACATTATGGTAGCACATTTCAAGCAAATTAGATCTGATTCAGCAGAAACCAAGAATCATTTTGCTTTGTTAGGAAGGTCTATTTAAATATTGTGCAATACTGTATTACTTGTTCAAGACAAGGCATGCATAAAATGAAATTATTTGTTGTTTGTTATAGACTTCAGCAGACTCCAAAACATTTTACAGGGTATAAAAGATTTACTTGGAAATTGTGCAGGACTGCTCTACTTGCTCAGAAAAAGAAAGCCATTCATTTATTTGTTGAAGACCTGAATAATTTAGTGTTGCTGCCGGAAATGTTTTATGGTCTGTATATTTTGAGGATTGGTTTTTCTTCCACAGAAATGATTAAAATATTGTCAGTAATTTTTTTAGTTAAATCTTCATACGAATAAGCTAAACTCTATTTTACATATATATATATATATATATATATATATATATGTATGTATGTATGTATGTATATATAGCATTCCATAGTCTAATCTGATATATAAGTAATTTGCTTACTACTTCCGTTCATTACCTCTAAATCAGTATTATTACTGATCTTCTTCAAAATCAAATATTAACTCCCTTCTTGGCTCTGCTCTTCACTCCCTCAGTTGGTCCTATGACCCCTTTTATCCCAAACTGGTTTATTTCTTGGAATGAAAGATGTGCCTGTTTTAATAAGACTATAATCCCTATTTTAAATTAGTCTCCCTAAGGTCTCATTTGAGCAGGTCTTGCTCTATTTATGCTCTACATGTGCCTGATATTAAAAGCAAGCTTTGGACTTGAACAGCATTGGTTCTGTCTACTCCTAGGCATTGTGAAAACTTAGATGTTCCCACTCAGGCTGTTTGGGTCTACTAGGGGACATCATTCTTTACATAGTCTCGTCGTAAATGACAGCAGAAGGAGACCAAAATGGCCCATCCAGTTTGCCTAGTTGCAGTTCTTCCAGTTTGGTAGATAAGCATATAAATTCTCATTCTCAACCCAATGCTGTCTTCCTGTCTCTTAGGTCTTTTACCTGAACTTTCAACCCTTTCCTACTACTGCCCTCCATAGTAGTCTCAAGCATGTTCTCAGTGTGTTAAAGTATTGGCCTCTACGTTTCAAGCCGTGTCATCTTCCTCTATGAAATCCAACGTCCAAGCCCCCTTTTCCACTAATATTCAGTCTTGCTGGATATGCTGGGAAAGAGTGGAGGTACTTGTCATTGTTGATCATAGATGTTTAGCAGTGGTGTTTCTAGACAGAAATATTAAAGGTAGAAAAGGAAGGAAAAATTTGGAATTGAGGGACTAAGTCTTATTTTAAATATGTTCCTGTGATTACAGATATGAGAAAACCTTTGTGAACCCATTAGCATATCACTGTTGTGAAATATGTACAGTATTTATGTATTTGTTTTTACTGTATTTGTAGTTGGCTATTTCCAAGAGAATCCTGTCCAAAGTGGGCAATAGCAGTAAACACCCAACTATGGTGATATATAAAAGTCTAAAAATATGAATGTACAGTTTAAATCAGCCCCGTATTCTGTATACATAAAGGGTAGAATACGCTGATGTAGCATACATCAAGATACATATTTAGTTATTGTGTATTTAGCTCTTTCCTTTTCATTGTGGCTCAAGGCGAGTTACATTGAGGTACAGTAGGCATTTTCCTTTGTCTCCAGAGGGCGCACAATCTAACTGGTCAACTTTAAAAGCCCTATGTGCACTAAAACCGGGAGGTACTGCTCGGATAGCTAGGGATTCGCCCATATGTGAGGACTACCATTCTGCTTGTCCTCAGAGAAAGCAGAGTTGTTTACCTGTAACAGGTGTTCTCAAAGGGTAGCATGATGGTAGTCCTCACAAAATCCACCCGCCTTCCCTGGGAGTTGGTTTCTCCATGTAGTAGCTATATCATGGACAGAGGGATTGTGCTTAGAGGACAGGGTGATAGCTACAGCTGCACATGCTCAGTAGGGCATGTTTGAAAGTTCTAGATTCTTTGAGATCAAAGTTCCATGCTGGGCTCCATCTGATGATGTCACCTATGTGTGAGGACTAACATCCTGCTGTCCTCTGAGAATACCTGTTACAGGAAAGCAACCCTGCTGTAGTAAAGAGGTTATGTAGGGGAGCATACAGTAAAAAGATACAGTAATAGAATTGTATTTCTGGTAATATTTTTATATCAAACTTTTTTGTTTGCTTCGTGCTCTGCTTGCTATGCATGTATTTCAGTGGGACTCTGGGCTAGCATTCCCCAGATGTAGATTCATTGGTGAATTATGAATTCTGCACGGGTTTCCAAGCCCAGCGAACACCAAATCAATTAGCTCCATTGCAATGCAAGAATAATTGTTTTAATTAGGCTTCTTTCTTGCCTTTTTAGGAATGAGCCACCATAAATCTATTAAACATCAAATATTTGTAAATCTGTTCCCAAAATATAGTACTGTCTGCTTTTTGCAAGAAGAAATTTATCACTATTTGTAAAATAGAAAATGGTTATGACACACTATTTATTCAACTGCTGAGGAACCTGATTTTTGTACTGTTTGAACAGTTGTTGAACAATTTATTTTTGGATTATTTTTGTACAAGTTTTTAGAAAAACTGTTTTGCACATATTAATCACTTTTTGAAAAATTCTAATGGGGATATGATAATACCATAGCAGTTTGAAACATTGTAAGTATTTTTATACTCTAATAATTAACTACCACAAATATGATTGCCCCATACAAAATATATATTTTGTTTTATTCAGTATAATATATTTGTTTTTCCAGAGGAAGGTTATTTAATTGTTTTTCCATGTTATTTATGGGGCTAATATTCAGCTACAGAGTGGCTAGTTAAGGACCAGATTCATTAAGGCTTTTCTCCCATTTAAATCAATGGGAAAAACGCTTAGTGAATCAGGTCTTAAATTAGCCGGATACATCTGTTCAGCTAACCTTAACTAAGATATACAGCAAAATGGCAGTGCCGCCGAATATACCTAGCTATCTTAAAGTTAGCCTGATAGGTATATCCAGGTAACTTTAGGCCAGCCCTACAATGCGACAAGCTGCATAAGTTAAGTGACTAACTCCGAATATCGGAAATAGCCGCATAACTTATACAGCTAATTCCGCTCCTCCCGGAAATACCTCCCACCTGCCTCCAGGCCATCCCTGATTTATGCAGCTAACCAGAATGTAGCCGCATATGACGATGAATATCGCCATTTTGTCATTTAGACGGATAACTTTTGAATATCAACCTGTATATTTTCTATTCAAAAGGTAGAAACATCAGATTCTTTTCTTCATGGAATTTATTTTGCATTTTGTATTAATAGTGCAACATCTTTTATTTTAAAAGTAGCATTTTCAAATTAGACTAGCAGAATATCTTAACATTGAAGCATTTTTTGCATTGGCATTGTTTATTTTCTGCCAGCTTTGATTTGTATTCATTCTCTAGATTCATCTGTAGTATTGGTTATCATAGATAGCAGTAGCAATCTAAATTCTCCCACACTGTCCATCCCAGATGTATCATTCCTGTCCTATGGAGTACTTTCTAGGAGTGGTAGATCAGTCATATTAACACAATAGATGATGGAAGAAAACGGCCAACTGGTCCATTCAGTCTGCTTATTTCTTCCACACTTCCATACTGCCTGTAAGATATCACTCCTTATTCAAGAAAGTTTTTGTCGTCTTCCCCAAATATACTTCACTTTCCTGGGTAGCTGAGTAGGCAACATTCCCTCTTTAGTTCACGTCCAGCATTCCTCCCCTCCTGTGTACAACCACAAGATCCCAGCGTAATCCAAACAGCTACCAACTCCAGCATAGCTGTTAACTTAACATCTGTACTTCTAGGTCCCCATAGTCTTTCCAGCTAGCAATCCACCACCAACCCAGTCAACAAGAGGAGCACATAGCTTGCCTGCCAGATAGACCTGGCTGCTTAACTGCTTTTTCACAAGAGCTTCTAATTATAGTTATTACAATATTTGCATCCTGACTCAGACAGACCCAGCTACTGCTGCTGTCTTTTCATCTTTTTACAACTATGGATCCTCTTTGCTTTTCACATGCTTGGTTGAAGACTCCCTGCAATATATGTCAACTTCAGTCCAAAATATATGCAGAGGTTTATTCAGTAATTTGACTTTAAGGTAAAACTATACAACATAGAGAATGCAAACACAGTCCAAAATCCTGTCTGGATAAGTTAATCAAAGTATATCAATCTTCCTTGCACTTGACACAATTAGACTTCACAATATTTAACAAGACTCTTACAGTACTCTTCCACTTATAAAAACATATATCAGTATGAGCACTCATGTCTAGGTACAGTGGCTCAACTCATTTTGGCCTCTAGCCCTGAAGTTTCCTATACACTTTAGTGTTCCCAGCAAACCCTTTTAAACCACCCCTTCCCCTTCTACCCCCCCCCCCCCAACCAATCTAGATCCTCAGGGGCATGACAATCTACTAAGCTATTATTATTCTGAGCTTGGCCTATTTACAGCACTCTGTGGCTCTATATGCAAGGCATCAGTCTCTGACTGGGTTAGAGCCCAGTTTGAGGCTCACCTAGCGTCCTTTTTTTTGCCTTGACTTGAAGCAATCTATCTTCCTGTTTGTTCAGTCTTTTGTCAGCTGACTACAAGCTGCATTGCTATTTGTGATGTAAGCATATTTCTCCTGTATAGTAGACAAAGGTCAAGTCATTTACCACATGACACCAAAGGGGTAATTTTGTAACATTGCACACAAATTAGCTGGCAAAGTGCATAAATTGCATCTGTTTTTAAAATAAAAGGGTAAAGAGGTACCAGCAGTGCATGAGTTCTCCAAGACATTGCCAGAGGAGCAGAGAAACAGCAAGAGGGGGGAAGAACACCCCACAGCTCCAAAAGAGGGCAACAACAACAGTGGCATGAACCCTCGAAGGCAACATGAGAGGTAAAGTGGCACCAAGATTAATAGCATCCTAAGAGTGTCAGTGCACCAATGTGTAAAGTCTGGGTATGCAGAAAGGCTGAGTGGCATAGAGACTCCCAAGGTATATAGCATGAGGGGTTTAGCAGCAAGACAGAGTGACATGAGATATGTCTGTCTTCCTGTGGAATTTATTGCCACTTGTCAGATTTAGTGTAAGACAAAGATCCAACATCAGTTTCATTTTGTGATATGACCTTTTATTTAATTTCCTACTTGAGCTTGATATTGCTGCTGAGTGGATTTATGGGTTTATTGTGAAATGGGATTTCTGAATTAACTTTCATCACATTCAAAACATGTAAATGGTTTCTAATCAGTGTGGTTTTCCTGGCAAGAGTAAGGTTTGCTTTATTAAGAAATCTTTTTCCATATTCAGTAGCTAAACTCAGGCTGTTCCATTTCTTGATTTTCTGGTTTTACACGAGTTCTTTCTCCCTACTGAAGTTCTTACCACATTTTGAGTATCAAAATAGTTTCACCTCAACATTTTTTCTCTTGTGCCTGTATTTCTTTCTTCTGACTGAGGGCTTTTGTGGACAAACCTCCCCAGTATAATCAAAAAACAGGTGGGAGAACCATGCTGTGATTGTGAAGGGTAGAAGAAAAAGAACTATAAAATAGGTCCCATGGTAGGAGAAACTTGTATCTTTCCGAGTTTTTTACATCTTTGTTCTAGAGATTAAAACTCCAGTATAACAAAGAAGAAAGTTAGAGTGGGAAGAAAACTTGAACAATATATCTGATGATGGGCAGACTATAAATTTTGTAAATATAAAAGCCCTAAGGCTTTAAAAGAGGGCACCAGTAACAGTGGAATGAACCCTTGAAATCAGTATAAGAGGCAAAGTGGCACCAAAAAGGGGGAATGAAGCAGAAACGTTTTCAGGAAAATCCCCAAGTCACTGATAAAAGGTCAAGCAGCACAAAGAGTTGCATCAACACACCAAAGCAATATGAGAAGTGCAAAGCTGCCCTCTCAGAGTGGCAGAACATAAGAACATGCCATACTGGGTCCATCAAGCCCAGCATCCTGTTTACAACAGTGGCCAATCCAGGCCATAAGAACCTGGCAAGTACCCAAAAACTAAGTCTATTCCATGTTACTGTTGCTAGTAATAGCAGTGGCTATTTTCTAAGTCAACTTAATTAATAGCAGGTAATGGACTTCTCCTCCAAGAACTTATCCAATCCTTTTTTAAGCACAGCTATACTAACTGCACTAACCACATCCTCTGGCAACAAATTCCAGAGTTTAATTGTGCGTTGAGTAAAAAAGAACTTTCTCCGATTAGTTTTAAATGTGCCACACGCTAACTTCATGGAGTGCCCCCTAGTCTTTCTATTATCCGAAAGAGTAAATAACCGATTCACATCTACCCGTTCTAGACCTCTCATGATTTTAAACATCTCTATCATATCCCCCCTCAGCCGTCTCTTCCCCAAGCTGAAAAGTCCTAATCTCTTTAGTCTTTCCTCATAGGGGAGATGTTCCATTCCCCTTGTCATTTAGGTAGCCCTTCTCTGTACCTTCTCCATCGCATTTATATCTTTTTTGAGATGCGGCGACCAGAATTGTACACAGTATTCAAGGTGCAGTCTCACCATGGAGCGATACAGAAGCATTATGACATTTTCCGTTTTATTCACCATTCCCTTTCTAATAATTCCCAACATTCTGTTTGCTTTTTTGACTGCCGCAGCACACTGAACCGAAGATTTCAATGTGTTATCCACTATGATGCCTAGATCTCTTTCTTGGGTTATAGCACCCAATATGGAACCTAATATTGTGTAACTATAGCATGGGTTATTTTTCCCTATATGCATCACCTTGCACTTATCCACATTAAATTTCATCTGCTATTTTGATGCCCAATTTTCCAGTCTCACAAGGTCGTCCTGCAATTTATCACAATCTCCTTGTGATTTAACTACGCTGAACAATTTTGTATCATCTGCAAATTTGATTATCTCACCGTTGTATTTCTTTCCATATCATTTATAAATATATTGAAAATTAAGGGTCCCAATACAGATCCCTGAGGCACTCCACTGCCCACTCCCTTCCACTGAGAAAATTGTCCATTTAATCCTACTCTCTGTTTCCTGTCTTTTAGCCAGTTTGCAGTCCACGAAAGGACATCACCACCTATCCTAGCTCAATGTGTAAAATCTGCAGTAAGGCATCAAGATAGAATAGAAGCAAGAACCTCAGGGTGCAAAGTCTGGGCATGGCAGCAAATCTGAGTGTCATACAGACTCCCAAGGTGTAGAATGAGAAGTATAGCAGCAAGGCAGAGTGACATGGGAGATGTCAGTCATTCTGTTGGAAAAACTTGTTAATTGTCAGATTAGTACACTCGAATGTCATTTTCATGACATAAGCTTTTATTACATTCCCTACTTGAGCTTAATCTTGCTACTTGGTGGAATTATATGGGTTTCTTGTGAATTAAACTTTCTGAATGAAGTTATATCACATTCAGAACATGTAAATGGTTTCACTCCCTAATCAGTGTGGTTTTCCTGGTAAGTTGTGAAGTTTGCTTTATTAAGAAAGCTTTTCCCATATTCTCCAGCTGAACTCAAACTGTTAACATTTCTTGATTTCTGGTTTTACATGATTTCTCTCTCCCTACTGAAGCTTTTACTACATTTTGAATATTGAAAAAGTTTCTCTGCAACATCTTTTTTTCTTGTGATTGTATTCCTTTCTTCTGACTGAGGGTTTTTGTGGGCTTTTCCCATATTCTGTAGCTGAACTCAGGCTCTTCCAATTCTTGATTTTCTGGGTTTCTTGATATTCTGGGATATGGAGGGCAGTCATGTGGCAGCAAGACACTATGTGATGATATTTATTTATTTATTTATTTAACAGTTTTTTATACCGACCTTCATAGTAAATTACCATATCAGATCGGTTTACAATTTAACAAAGGGAAAAACTGGAGTAACAAATTCACGTAAACGAAAGATAACAGTAAGTAGGAATAAGTCAAAGTTACAATCAACAGGGGGAGAGAACTTGGAAGCTTGCAATCAGCTGGAAAGAAGAAAGGCCGGTAAAAGGAATTTTACCATAGAGTGTACAAGTTAAAAACTTAAGGACGGTGCTTTAACCTGAATGTCTCAGAGTCCATTTATTTTTTCTTTGAGAAGCGGAGTGCCAGACCGGGTAGGAATTAAGGCCAACTAGTGATTGTCTGGTGGTTCAGGGAAGGCTTGTTGAAAGAGCCAGGTTTTAAGTCTTTTTCTGAAAGATAAAAGGCATGGCTCCAGTCTGAGGTTTGATGGGATACTGTTCCAGATCGATGGGCCTGCTATCGAAAAGGCTCTGTCTTTGGTCATAGCGAGGCGTGTGGCTTTAGTGGGGGGAACATTAAGAGTGCCTTTGTAAATGTCTCTAGTTGGTCTGATAGAAGAGTAGAGTTTGAAAGGTATTTCCAGGTCAAGTTGAAGTTGATGATGGATGGTTTTATGGATTAAGGTGATTGATTTGTATAGAATTCTGTAATTTAGTGTGTGATATTAGTGTGTGGCAGGTAGGTATGTATATTATTTAGTAAAAGAAGCATAGAGAGTTAATTTAGTCCCATGTGAGAGAGAAAATACAGTTATATGTACAAGGTCAGCACATAGTTTGCTTTGGATTAAGATAACTGACACAACACTGCTTAAAGAAATTTCAGGCTTATTAGGTAGCCCCCCTCGTCTTCCCCCTCCACTCCCCCTTTACTAGATGTAGTCTGGAAAACTTCGCAGCCTACAGCTCTCCCTTCGCTTAACTTGGTCTGCAAGCTTCAAGGTCACAAGCAGATAGATACTGAGAACAAAATGGAGACAGGACTTAATTACAAGTATAAGAAGATCACTTACTTAGAGCGAGCCAGGAGATAGAAAGTTAAAAGGTTTTCTGTCTGATGCACCAAGCAGCTCTAGGACTGAGAGCTGAAATACTTGGCAACTGCACAGAATGTTTATACTTGTCAGTAGTGTTTTGCTTACATTAGTTATATACTGGTGATACATATGCTGATTTTTGGTTAGGTTCAGAGAAAAATGAAAGAGCAAATAGTTTCACATGTGAGAGAGAATGTCCATACATTACAGGTTACAGGTAGTGTACAAACCACAAGAAATCTACCATTTTTAAAGTGCCCTGAGAGAGAGACAGTAGCTTTTCCTTATCAATTATTTTAGCAAGGCTTCTGAAGTAAGAGCAAAGGAAACTGTTCTTAGCATGTGCCAGCCAAGGACATAATATACTGACTCAAGGAGGGATGGGGCGAGACTACTGACGAGAGCTGAACTTAAAGAAAAGACCCAGAGTCTCCGGTATTGTATTATTATCTGTGTTTGTTGTTTGTTCCCAAGCATTCTCATAAGCATTTGGTTTGTGCATATATTATACAGAAAAATATAGCTTTTCATTCTTCCACATGGGCTGTAGACAAGTGTTATTTTCTTGTGTTTGTGTGTTTGTGTTATTTTCTTGTGTTTGTGTTTGTGTGATCCAGACTGCAAGGCAAATACCTCATTCCTATACCCATTACAGCATGAGGTAGCAAGTCCCCTATGATGGAATTAGGGATATGGCAGGTAGGCATATGTCAGCAACTCCTATATAATTATGATAGTAGTATTGCAGGTAGGCTTGAACCAGCAAGTTCCCTATGATGGTATTAAGGGTATCTTTCAAATTAAGGCAATAAATCCATCAATCAATCCACATAAACTATAATACAAAAAAAGTGATTAAAGCTATATTCATATACAAATTTAAAATATTTCAAAATAAAATTTCAAAAATATTCTAAAAAATTGTGTAAAAAATAGGTGCATTCATACTTGTCAGATGAAAAGAATCAGTCAGTCCTTTTCATTGGTAGTATTGTAATCGTCATGCACCAAAATGTTTTTCTTTATGAGTGTATGTTGTGTTCTTCAGTGTTCTAGCCAACTTAATTCCTCTCTTGTTGTGTGTATTTATTTTTTGATATATATTTTTTTTAAAAACCCATTATAACTTCACAATAATACTTGCTCCATATTATCTTCAATGCTACTTACAAAAACTCCCTTTTTCCACAAATTTTTATTTATCCTGTAGTATCCTCAACAAGGGTCCCTCGTTTCACCCACTAAGGGCTACTTCAGGGGAAGTAACTTATCTTTCAGGGATTCTTCCCAAGCCACCACCTTAATTTAAATATTCAATATGGCAGCACCTATAAATGCAATATGACGGTAATTTTCAAACGCGCGCGGGTGTCCATGTTGACGTGCGCATGTTATAAAATCCCCTACCCATGCACACGAGTGCCTGATTGCACGTGTAAGTGGGGGGGGGGGGGATTTCAGTAGATGCACAAGGCCCTATTCCCTGTTCCTTCCCAGTCCGCTCCAGTAAAGGAGCAGACTGGGTAGGAACTTCCTAACCCCCCTACCTAACCTGCCTTCCTTTTCTCTTACTAGCCCCCCTAGCTCCAACCCCTAAAACCCCATTAACTACCCTTCCTTTTTTTTTTTTTTTTTTTTGCAATTTAACTGCTCTCCAGAGCAGTAGCAAATTGCATGGGCCGGTGGGATCCCGGCATGCTTTTCAGCGGGACAGTGGCTATAAACTAAATACACCCACAATCCTCAAAATATCTTCTCATTCATATCTATAGATAAGTTCAAAAGTGATACTGTCTATCCTTCTTCCCATCTCAAGGGAGACTTCCCTTATTTTCTCTCAGAACGCCATGATCCTATATGCTCCTACTTAAATGACACTTAAAGGTGTACCCACTCTTTAGATTAACAACTCCTTCTGCTTTCACTTCAACATTCTCCATCAGTTAAACCAGTATCTCATAAATATGCCAATCACTTGATCTCATTATTCAAATCATTAGAGATTAAATTTTTCCAACAGAATATGAAATGCTGCCCCATTTAAACTAACATTCATGAAATATTTCCCCCTCTTTTAAGATGCATCTGGTTACTCACAAAGAATTTTAACTCTGCTACTGAATGTTGCTGTCTGTTCCAGTGCTCAACTAAAGGGACTTTGAGGGTTTACTAGTGTGTGAACAAATCCTATACTCCACAATATGTTGATATATCTCTCATTTTGTTTGTTCAATATAAATTAATTTTCAGGCACACACAATTGTATATACTACCTGCATGGAACTACAATCAAATTGGGCTGGCAATATATATATGGATATCTTAAAGATGAATGCTGAAACTGTGTAATTTTCAACACATGATCACTTACTGGACATGTTCTACATGTGAACTGTCCATTATTACTAATTTTGAATTGTTAAATATTTATATGAATATAGCTTTGATCACCTTCATTGTATTATAGTGTTAGGAGTATGGCAAGTAGGCTTGAGACAGGAAGTCCCCTATGGTGGAATAAAGGGCATAGCAAGTAGGCATATGCCAGCAATTCCACTATGGTGGTATTGCAGGAAGGCATAAGGTAGCAAGTCATCTACAGTGAAATTAGGGGTATGACAGGCATGAGGCAGCAAGTCCCCTATGATGATGATAGGGGCATGGCAGGTAGGCAGAGAGCTACCAGTCAGACTCATGGGGTGGTATATCTGAGGAATGACAAGCAGGCAGAGTGGCAGCAAGGCCTTCAAGGTATTTTCATTTGTCCTGCCACTTGCAAGGAAAAAGTGGAAACTGAAGCAAAGGAAGACGGATTTTTAAAAATTCTAGCTTTTAAATCGACTCTGGCACCAACTTTGAGCGATGAGGGCACACAGTCTCTCCTTTCATTGAAAAGACACATTTACTGGGCACACTAGTTAGTGGCCAGAAGAGAGAGTGCTGTGCCACTTTGGTTAAGTCTGTCCAGATGCTGGACTTGTGTGCCCAATATGCTAGTGCATCAGTGTCCATGTTCGTGATGGGCTTGGTGAGATAGCGTGTCATATCCATTTGTGCTGGACTCTCCTTTGCTCGGGTAGGCCAAGAGTCTTTTCACTTGCCAACTCATTTCACGTTGGCCTGTGCCAGAAGAGATGGTTCTTTGCGGGCAACGTGACTTTGGTGTATTGTGGTAGGGAAGCAGTGCTACCTGACAGAGTACCGCTCCTGCTTGCACTGCTCTCTGAGGTGGCTGCTGTTTCCTCCTGTACTACATACCTACTCTGCTTATGCTTCTGGCATGCCTCCTGACAGACCTTATCTACCAGCATCTCTTTAATGAATGTGAGACACTGGGACTGGAGGACAAGACTCTCTTTCACCCAAGGATCACAAAGTGTAGCAAGCATCTATGTATTGTTTTTAGTCAGAGGTTTCACTCTCTCTTGCACTTGATGCTGAAAGGAGTCCAGAAACAGAAACACCTTTGCTTTCATTCTCTCATCCTGTCAGAAGCTCTCCAATTTTTCCTCCAGAATATTTACTACAGGGATGATATCGCCCAGGATGGCACTTCTGGAAGTCGGGTCATCTGTGGATTTCTTGAAGGGCTTTAGGATATGTACCAGCTGCCTCATGACTATCCAGTCATGAAGCTCCAGGGGGCATTGCACACCTATCTCTATTTTCTGAGGCAGATAATGAAGGGATGGCTGCTACTCCACTAACCTCTGCAGCACCATATAGGTTGAATTCTAGCGAGTGCCAGCATCGTGAATACGATTTTTGTGAGGCATCCTGAATTCTTATGCTTTTCCTGGAGAAGCTGCTCAACTTTCACACTTATATGGAAGTGCCGTGCTATTTTCTTGCACTTCTTTAATAGCTCCAGCAGATATTCACTCCCATAGTCCTTGAATCCCATCCCCAGGGCATCCTTCACTGCCAAGTGCTGAGTGTGTGCAAAGCATCAGATACCCTAAAAGCCCCCATCATATATTGTTTAACCATATTTTGACCATTGTCTGTGACAAAAGAAACCTGCATTTAAACCACTCACTCACCAGTCTAGCTGCCAGCCCTTCAGCATCTCTTATGATTGGGTGTGCAGCAAAGTTCTCCTGCACCCTGATGCTCCATCCCTGCTAGAGCTGCTGCTTGCCCCTGTTTCCTACCAGGTCCCACCAGTGTGCCATCAGGGAGAGGTAAGAGTGCATAGCATTCATGGAGGTACAGATGTCACTGGTGAAATACACACTACTCCCCTCTGCCATAGCCAGCAACACCTGGAAGCAACTTACATCACTGGTTGTACAAGTTGGGGATGACCTTCCTACTAAATGCGGTCCTGGAGGGGACTTTGTAATTTGGTACTAACACCTGTAGCAGACACTTAAAAGCCCACATTCTCCACTACTTGCAGGGGATAGTCTTCAAGGGCAATCATTTTCTTACTTCTCCTGGTCACAACTTTTTATGCTACCTGCCTTCTACACCAGGACAATGCTACTGAACACTACCCCATTTCCTCCATGCTGGGTTGTCGCTTCTGACACATGGCAGGTTGCTGTTGGCCTGACTGCTGAAAGGGGCCGAGGGCATTGGATCAGTTTGGAGAACACACTTCCCCTTTTCAACCACTTTCCTGTGACTGGAAGAAAGGTGTCCCCTGGCTAGTACTGCCACCCTTCCCAGATTCCAGTGTTAGTGGATGTTGCTTCTGGAGGTGATGCAGCATACCAGCATTTGTAAGATGCCCCACTTGTTTGCCTCAGCTGATATCCTTGGTACAGTAAATATACTGAGCCAGCGTGGGTCCTCCCTTACTTCGTAGTGTCTCCAGATTATGTATTTTTTTCATGATCCCTTCTGTACATCCTTCGGGGTGGATGCTGGCAGTGGAGTTAAGGTTGAGGGTAGGCCTTGAGAAACAATGCCAGGGGCATCAATTACATTTTCTACCTGCACTGTCTGCTCTTCCTCATCAACATCACCAGTTTCCTCTCGCTTCTCCATCACTTGAGGCCAAGATGCTAGCAACTAATCCTGCAAAACTTTCTTCAGATAATATCTCTCTAATTTCTTCTTCATTGGAATCCCATACAAAAAAAGATTCTTCATCAGACTCATGAGCAATTAGTGCCTTTTGAAGGTCACCTGCTGGTTTTGTGTCTTGTACTTTTGCTATCTCTAATGCCCTGCTGTTGTCTGCCATCTGTTCCCTTACCTCCAAAACAACAGGGAAAGAAACAGGTGGTGGTGGAACATCCTCTCCAAATTTCAGTTTCTTCTGACTGGAGCTGCTTGCCTTTCCTTCCATTTTTGGGTTTGAAAAAGTCCTTTTTCAGTTTAGGTGTGGGACTTCCTGTCTTAGCACCTCTTCTGCCAACAGCATTTTTCCCTCATCCTGTACCTTTCCTTGAAATCATGGAACTTGTTACTGCCTACCTGGGATTTGGATAATAAAATGATTGTATTCTTTACTAGTTGTACTTTAACTGAGTGTGACTGTACCACTCTATATGTGAGTGAGGACAAGTACAATGCAGTGTCATGCTGTGCAATAGTACATAACTGAGACTGCTCTGTTCTCAGACTGCACAAAACAAACACTAGCAGCCTGCCTGATATTTGATTGCTGCAGTGCCTACTCAGAGAGAAAAAGAAAAACTCTGTACTGACACCGCTGATCTGCTGCAACTCTCCCCACTCTCTCCTTCCCGCACCCAGACCCTACCTGCACCCTTCCCCAGGGAGGACAAAAATTAGCAGCAAAGTGCCAATGCTGGCTGGCACTGCCTTCCTTTCTGTGCTCAGTGAGTGAGATTAATGCAGCAGTGACTAGTAGCAGCCATAAAGCTGTTTTCAAAACGTTGAATAAAGTACACTACTTTTCAAAACACTTTGAGAGACAGAAACTCCAAGTCATTTTCTGTATAGAAGAAATGCACACTTTGTACAATACTTCTCACCCATGCTCAAACTTGAGGATCAGCGTCACTGGATCCAGAGAGCAGCGACAGACTGGAAAATGTTTCACTGTGATATGTTGTGTCTGTAGTCTCCTCACCAGTATGGCCTTCCTAGGCTTTGACAAGGCATTGAGGTCACTCACGACTCACAGGGAAGGGCTGGCTGCTTTAGTAATTATACTTTTTAACTGCACCTGTTCCTTCCCAATTTATTCCTATGGCACATAGATAGAAATGAATGGGGGCCGAAACAAATCAAAGGAATAGGATACGTTTCATTTGTGGGATAGTCCCTATTCATTTTGGGGACCCACACGAATGAAATGAAAGGACCCATTCATTTCAGATGTCTCATACATTTTAAACATTATCCACAACCCTACAGATGACGGACATCTTTTGTTTTTTCTTTTAGTAACAAATGGCAAATGTACAATAACTATAGTTTAAGTAGATTTTGAAACCTTTGCAAAGACTAACGAAAACATTGAAGTACATGAGCTTATGGGATGATGTGCATGGCTTTTTATAACTATTGATCCAGCCTGTATTCAAACCAGTGCTAATTCTGGCAAAGGGGCCTGTGTTGTCTCAATAGCTCTTATAATACAACATCTTTTTTGCTGATCCTTTAAAAGGTATTACAGTCTCAGAGCCAGTTTTCTCCAGGACCAATACAACCATTAGAGCTCCACTACAGATGTACAGTAGCCAACCAACTCCTCCCACAGCACTGGGATGGATGCATCCATACCAGACAGCATACCAGTGGACAAGTCTGAGTGACCATGCGAAAGCATGGAAGAAGTGACATAGCATGGACACAGCAGCCATGTTGTTACACAAATATGCACAACAAACAGCATATGAATTTATGCTCACAGCCACACACCAAACACGCATACAGCCATGTTAGCATTTCAAATAGAAACAAACTCATAGCCTAGCTGTATGTTGTATGCTAGAGTTGCACACCACTCCCCCACTCACTCTTCAACTACAGAAAAAATAAAGAAATCTGAACTTCAGGATGCGTTCTTTCTGAAACTGTAATCAGACTATTAGCTTGTGGCAGCCTCACGCTCCTGTTTTCTTATGTCATCTGCTCCATTTTTATCCATTGTTTTACCAGAAGACTACCTTAAATCTGTTATCTTCTCACTATGTGTCAGAACTACAGCCCTATGCTGCTTTTTCACAATAATATTTAACTATAGTGTCTTCAGGATTTGTGTTCTAGGGGGTTTGTGCAGGGTTCTAGTAGCTGTAATAGTCAAAGAGACCATTTGATCCTTTGCAGGCTGTGGTACCTTTTATTGGACTAACGTAATAATTATCTAAAGATGTTGGATCTGAACTTTGACATCACACCAGGAACCAAAAATACTGAATGTGTTTTGCCAGCTGTATGAAAGTATAAAGCTACTGCCTTTTTAGGCACATTTCATAATGAATGAACGTGCATGTTGGTTTTGGTTGTGTTTTCTGTCTGCCTATCCATTGACCCCTTTGTGCCATGTTGTACTTCAATGGATTTGTGCCAGTTTTGGTAAGACAAATGTATATAGGCATGGGAAACCAACTTGAGAAAATCCATGTTCACAAAATGTATCTAAAATGATTATTTACCTATTTTCTTGCAGACATAAAGTATTGCATTTACTGGTCCTTAGAGACCCATAAAGTGGTTTGTTTATTGTTCCTTGTGTACATTTAAAGTAGCGCCTCTATTGGCTCTCACTATTCAAGGATGCTTACACTCTGTAGATGACACATTGCTAGCCCCTCCTACTCAGACAGGGATCCCACGCACATTGTATACTGTATTGTTTTAGCACACTAGAGGATCAATAAAAATATTGAAACTCAAGACTGTGACATGCACCTACTTGGGTGCTATGGAAGCATGCACTTTCTCAGCTTTATTTTTGTTTTTATTTCAGACTACTTCAGATATCTAAATAATATATTGAGATATCAAATGGGGGAAATGGAAGCCAGTTATTCCGTGCCTATATTTAGAACCAGCTGGTTTATCCAGCCTTCGGAAGTTTGATATAACCTACCTATTATGATGCAATTCTCTAAAGAAAATTGTTGAACGTTATCCTAATGGGATAGCAGTGCATTACCATATTAGGTGCATACCAAGAAACCAGAGAGAGAGGGCCAGAAGAAAAGGGTGCAGAGGTAGGCAAAATAGTCATAAAAATGAGCTGCAGTTCAAGCACTGACCAGAAGTGTATCAGTCAGTCATAGTGCAGAGTCGTGCTTTGTATGTTAAGTATTATATTTTTTTATGGTCTTTATTTTATACTGGTCAACATTTCAGCAATTTAAATTGGAACCCTTCCTATAGTTTTGGGAGTGTCAGAATAATCCCTTGTACTTTGCTTGAGCCCAGGTTCTAAATTACAGTCCCTTATTCTATAGGCACTTGAATCATTATCTAAGATTTAAATCCAGATTTACTGCGTTAAATGCAATTTTCAAAAGATAAGAGCTTTTTTTAAAATTGCATTTGCTCTATGCAGGTAAAATTATATACATTGTACCACAATATGTGTACTTTTACCAGCACTGAGCGGACGATTTTCTGATGGTGGGATTAGGTCACGGAATGAAACAGTGTCTAGTTTTGCATTTCAAAAGTACCGGTAGGTACATTCTTTTTTTTTAGGGAAAAAATATCTGCAGAAAAAGCAAAATACTTTTTCCTGAGGCAGTTTTCAAAGGGAAGGTACCTGTATACTTTTCTTTGAGAATTGGTGCAAAGCCCACCGACTTTGCATCAAAATGCACAGTTTTGAAAATTGCCTCCCCATTATGTGGTGTTGGAGTTTGCAGCATCAGATTCTTTTAAGCATGTTGGTTGATTATTCTAGTGATACAACTAGGATTAGATAATATAAAAATTATCCTTTGAGATGTTTGAAATTCTCACAATTAGAAGCCAGCATGCATCAGCCTTCTTTGTAATGACCACATCCAGATTCTGAGGAGAAAGAGTGATAGACTGAACATGTGAATTTTTACTCTAAATAAAATTGGAACATGGGGTCTTGATATTTTTGCAGTATTTTGGAAGTGGCATGAAAGTGAAATAAGCTTATAAGTAGAGGCTTGAACAGAGCTCACAGACTAAGATGGTAAGGCATTGAGTACTTATTACCAGTCACTGATGTTTGGGGATTTATTTTGTTTTATGCTTTGTGTCTGACAGGTGCTCACAGCAGCCCTATGAGTTGACTTCCTGTTGATACTGGGGACTCCCCAATTTCCAACCAGATTGCCAATTGGTTTTGAACCAGAAAGTCCTAATTAGGACGTCTTGTACAATGTCTGGTTACAGCCGTAACCATATAATATAAATCTTTGGTTGGCAGTTTAGCTAAGTTTATGTAGCAATAAGATGCTTGCACAGGTAGCCAATGGCCAGGCATCAATCTTCCAGCAGTCTCTTGCATGTGAGCCAGTGCCGTGCTGCTTGCAGGGTACATCCAGGCTGGTGCAGCACAGACAGTGTCAGTGTGCCTGAAGCTGGATCACAGTGTGCCATGTGCTCAACTGCCTGTGTGCAGGATGAGGCTGGCAAAGAAAGGGTAGATTTTCAGGGAGACAGGGGGGTCTAGATAATTAAAAAGTTAATCGACTAGATCACTGGTAGTGAAAATTCCAGCACCCATCCCACAGAGCTGCTAAATCTAGATTTTACAACTCTAAACGTGGGAGGCCCTGTATGCAGGGTTTTGTCAAGTGGAGCAAAGTTATCCAGTCAGTGCTGGTTTTCAGTGCTAGACAACAAATTTAGGCACCTAAACCTAGGCACTGCAGGAAAGGCCTAAATCTAGCCACCTGGATTTAAAGTCATTTTCGGCCACAAACGTAGTCAATTGATTTGACTGAAAATGTACTTATCTTAGCCAAACTGTCTTTCTAGCTCAGGTGCTCTGCCAAACACTGAAAATGCAGAGCTGTATAGACAACCTTTTGCTAAAGAATTCCGAAACAGAATTCCATGAAGAGAAAAGGGTCTCTGATTAATCTCTACTTCCTTAGAGCTCAGCTAAGTACTGGAACAGCAGAAATCACTGATCAGTTACTTTTTCTGTCTCCTAATTCATTTGTACTTGCTGGTTTTTCAGCAGTAACTTCTTCTTGTCCAACTAGATCTCAAACAAATATGGCCTCAATTGTATTAGGTAAAACCAGATTGATTAAAAAAAAAACATCATCAGTGCACCTTGATATGTTACCTGTTCATATTACATCCTATGAACTCCATAAAGAAGTTCTCTTTGGCATAAAGCAAGTATTAAGAAGAGCATCAGCAGTAAATTTAAGAGATTGAAATTGCACCCAATGTATTCTGTTTATGAGTGTGAGGTTCACTCATGGTAAGCACAGAACAAGCCCATTTGCGCACACTGCCTAGAGAAAGACCTCAGATACATTCCTTTCCTCTGCCAGATCTATTTCTCTCTTCCTCTCCCCTTAGTGACATTGCACACGACCTGCTTTATGTGTTTTTCCATCTTGTTCTGCCAGCTCCAGTTTTCACTTCTCTTCTTTCTGTGCACAAATCAATTGTTGTAAGGTCATGTTGATCCAAGTTTTTTTAATTGAGAGGTGTCACACTTTGCACTTTCTAGTTAGTAAAAGCATAATTAAGATTCCCATCCCAGTACATATGCTGCTATATATTTTTTAAAAGTATTAATTCCCCTAAATATACTACACAGAAAAAATTAGAACATTATATATGCAAGGCTGATATAGTCAAATTAATTGTTTTAAAATATTTACATAATCCTGAAAGGGTCTTTGGTAAAAATGTTCTTTGGGAGCATAGTTGAACACATTTTCTTTAATGCAAGTTTAAACTGTTGTCTTGGAAAAATAGCTTATAGCACAACTACAAACTCCCAAGTGCAAGAAAATTTGATTTGTATTAATTCACCTAAAATTAAATTGAATGATGTGACCCAGGTCCCATCAGAAAGCTACTCTGTCCACGATACATATTGTGACCTTAATATTGGTTGAATGTTTCGTTTGCTTCTTTGTGTTTTGTTTTTGTCTGTCTATGGTAGTCTGCTGGTTTTGATTGTTTTTGTATTACTTGTTTAAACTTATACATTACTTCAAGCTTCTTGTATATAAAGACCAGGGAAATAATTAATAAATGGTTTAAATAAATAAATACAAAAATAAGTACAGTACTTTTTCTTAAGTCAGAAAAAAAGTGCAAAAACAAATGATGTGCACGTATATACATGCCAAGAACATACATGCACACCATTCATTTCTGTGCACCCACTATCCATTCATCAGGTACGCATGTACTGCTGAAATGAATGAAACAAATGGAGCAGCAAATGCCTAATATTTTGACAGTAGAAGATGGTCAAATGACAACAAAAAAATGGTATAGAAACTAAGAATTTTCTCATCTGATTATAAACTGGATAACCTGAATCCCTGCATTATAGGATACAGGAGATTCCTATGAGCCCATTTCCAGTTTAAGATAATGATTTAAGAGGTTACCTTGACATTCAGGTTTGAAAATAGGAGATTCAATAAAATACTTAGGTAGCAGTTCTTTATAACGTAACTTACGAGAAATATCTGCGCAAAGGGTGGCTTGCATAAAACATATCAGGCCCCTCAGAGCAAGGCTATGAAATAAAGGTGTCTCCTATAAAAGCACATGTTTATTTGAGACAAGACACTTGTAGTTCCTGAAGTAGCCTTCTGGGGACCAAGGTGCACAATGCAAAACAGTGTCGGTGATGACTGCAGGAATTTTGAGATGATGTTGTAGGGAATATATGGATTCACGCTAGCTAAGAGGATTTCATGATGTCTATGATATGTGGCTAACTATGAGCTTATTGGGCTTTCATCCTTCACCATCAACGTTCTCCATTTTTTCCTTCATTGTGTGTTCATTTAGTTGCGTATCCAAGAACCGATAGTTATTAAGTGGACACTTCACATTGGATCTAAACCCTTAGACTGCTTAGCATCAGCATTTCAGGATACAACTTTAGTCTAATATGCACAACTAGAGAAAAATAATATTGATAAAATTTTAAAAAGTTGGAGCTCAGTTCTTGCCTGCAGTATCTAGGCATGTGATATCCCACTTTATCAAACCATACTAACTTTAGTATGGGAGTTTATATCAGAAACAAATCCTGTGAGTATTTAATATCCATATTGCTTACTAAATATTGAAATTGGGTATTCATTTCTTAACATATTTTAATGCATAAATTACAGTGTAACAGCTGTGAGAGTCCAGTTGTCCTGTAATTTAACTGAGGAGACTTTATTTTCATCAATGTGCCCACCAAATAGTAATTTGGTGAACCTCTTGACTGCCATAAATTCACTTTGCTTACATGGATTATTTGATTCCATTACGATACATCTGAATACTGTAGTTGATTAAAAAGGATTGACCTTGATGTCTTAATTTTTTTTTTAACCCTCACAGTGAACTTGAAGAGAAAACTATGGAAAGGAAGAGGACCTACAGCTGTATTAAAAGAGACAAAGCAAGAGAAAAGACTTCAGGAAGCAAAAGGAAAAAGACCAAACACAACCATGAGGAATCTTTTACGCCATTGGATACAGGTCTTTCTCTGGCAGAAGATGAAGAACTGGTATTACACCTACTCAGCAATTGAACCTAATTATTCTTCCCCTCAGGATTTTTCTAAGTCATCTTGCTTGTTAGGTCAACATCCATTGCAAACTCACTTTGGAATTGAAGCAGATAGGTACCTGTGGACAGTGATAAATTAGTTTAATGCGGACTGGACTTGCCTCAGAACAGCCACCAGATAATATGACTACAGCGCTATTTTTTTCCTTTAAATAAATTCTGTACACTGGTCTGGGAATAGGATTTAAAAGACAGCTTCGTGATCAAAACACTCAGAAGACAATTTATTACTAAGAAAATCTATTGTTGGAAATTTCTTGCACTTCCAGTCGTAGCTTCAAATGAAAACTTGTATCATTATTCTAAATTGGTACCTGGAAGATTGTGTTCAATAGTAAAATACTATTATAGTAGATAAGTTAACCATTGCATGCTGTCCCCACCAAAAGTAAAACTGCACAACTAAATAAAGGTTTGTAGCATTGTACATTTCACAACTGAATATTTTTGGGTGTATTGACTACAAGCAATAAAAGATATTTTATAATAAATGAAATTCAAGCTTATTTTGTTACTGTACGCAATCCCTTTTCTCTTGTCAGAGAACGCTTGTGAACGCTTATGAACTTAGATATACCAGTGGTATATCTAAGTTCATTTTTGTGCATGCTGGGGGGCTATTCTTTTTATCATCTTGCTCTTATATAATTCTGAGTGTCCCAGTAATTAAAATTTCCTTTGCCCTTAGTAGTTTGAGCTGCAGAACACTGGTAGCTGAGAATATCCAGGTTTTATATGTGACCTCCCATGTCACTTAAATAATATTTTAGAGAGTGCTGGGGTGTAGCTTGCTATTGTGGTACATTAGGGTATCACTGACATAGGAAGGAAGGAAGTTCTAGAGGCTAAATTTAGACTTTTAGGTAGGAAATTGAAATCCAGAACCTTAAGTGTTGCATTCCCAAACTTGCTCCACGCTTCATGCTCAGGACCACAGAGGCAGGCTAAGCTCCAGAATCTCAACGCTTGATTGAGAGGCTGGTGCAGGGAAAAGGGCTTTAGATTTGGTAGGAACTGGGGAACATTCTGGGGAAGAGGAAAGCCTATTCCAATGGTATGGGCTGCACCTTAAGCAGGGTAGAATCCTGCTGCTGGGACTAACATTTTAAAAGGAGATAGAGTTGTTTTTAAATTAGACCTTGGGGCAAAGCCAGTAGTCACTCAGAAGTGCACGGTTCAAAGGGATGCATCTTATAAGGATACGTGGAAAACAGAGTTAGAATATCCCAGTAGAGAGGTTGTAGTTAAGGCTGAAGTAGCCCAGATAGATGTAGATAAAGAGCTCAAGATGTGAATGACTCTACACTGTCTGTATCTTCTGCTATTAAGCAGTTTGTGAATACAAACAAAAATACAAATAAAACGCATACTTTAAAATGTCTGTCGGAAAATGCCAGAAGTCTTAATAGTAAGATTGGAGAAAATATATGGCATTATATAGGCATCTCAGGGACATGGTGGAAGGGGACACTATGTTACCAGGGTATAAATTATATTGCCATGACAAGGCAGATTGAGTTGATGGCAGGGTGGCACTATATATAAAGAATGGCATAAAGTCTAGCATGATAAAAATCCTGTGGAAAACAAAATGCACTCTGAAATCCTTATGAATAGGAATTCCATGTGTGACAGATGAGAATATAGCAGTAGGGGTAGTCTACCAACCACCTGGCCAAGATGAAACTTGAATGTTAAACACGAGCTGAAATTGGCAACACAATAATAATGAGACATTTCAATTACCCTAGTTAAATTTTTAGATGCCATAAATGATTGTTTCATGAAGCTGCTGTCTTAAATGTCATAAATGACTATTTCATGGGGCAGCTACTTGAGATCTAGTCCTCAGTAGAATGCACTACCTGGTGCAAGGTCTTACTATGCTTTGGGCTGCTAAGCAATAGCGATCATAATGCAATCAAACTTGACATTATCACTGGAGAGAGAACATTATGTAAAAATACTGCAGTAGCATATAACCTTAAAAAGGGAGACTATGATAGAATAAGAAATTTTAAAAAATAAATAAATAAACAAACCGAGCAGTTGCAATAGTTATGGTTGCCTAAGACATGGGCATGTTTTAAAAATACTATCGTAAATGTATTCCCTGCATTAAAAAAGATCAAAGGAAGATCAAACAACTGCCAGTAAGGTTTAATTATGAGGTGGAAGGGACAGCTAAATCCAAAAGCGCATCATTCAAAAAATTGAAAGCAGACCCAAATGAAGAAAAGAGACTAGCATAAGCACTGGCAAATTAGATATAAAACATAGCTAAATAGGCCAAGAGAGAATTTTAAAAGAAGCTTGCCAGAGAGACTGAAACTAATAATAAAACTCGCTCAAGTACATCTGAAGCAGAAAGCTCTGAGGGAATGAATCATTTGGGCTGCTAGATAACCGAGGGGTAAAAGGAGTGCTTGGGGAGGACAAGGAAATAGCAGAAAAATTGGATGAATTCTTTTCCTCGGTCTTTACTAAGGAGGATGTGGCACACCAGAAATATTTTTTGATTGTGATGATTGTGAGCAACTAAAATAAATCCCTGTGATAATGGAAGATGTAATGAATTACATTGACAAACTAAAGAGTAACAAATCACCAGGCATCTACCCAGAGTCTTAAAAAAACGCAAACATAAAATTGTAAGCCTGTTACTAGTAATCTGATAGGGATGTGAATCGGATCCGATATCGGATCCGATTCTGGTTCCGATTCACATCTCTATAGATGTGAATCGGATCCAATATCGGATGTGAATCGGATCCGATATCGGATCCGATTCACATCTCTAATCTGTAACCTATCATTTAAGTCAGCCATATACCTGAAGACTGGCCAGTATAGTACTGATTTTTGAAAAGGGCTACAGGGGTGATCTGGGAAATTTTAGACTGGTGAACCTGAAGTCGATGCTAGGTAAATTGGTAGAAGCTAATATTAAAAACAAAATTACTGGCTGTATTAATAGATATGGCTTAATGGGAAAGATTAAACATGGTTATAACAAAGGGAAGGACTTGTTTTACCAATCTTTTAGGTTCTTTTGAAGATGTAAATAAACATGTAGGCAAAAGTGAGCCAGTTGATATAGTCTTGGAATTTTCAGAAGGCATATAACTAAGTCACCCTATTAGAGACAATTCAGGAAATAAAAAGTCATGGGATAGGAGGCAGTGACCTTTTATGGATTGGTAACTGGTTTGGTAACTGGTTTGGATTGGTAACAGGTTAAAAGACAAGAAACGAAGGGCAGGATTAAATGGACAGTTTTCCAAATAGAGAAAAGTCATGAGCTGAGTATCATTGGAATCTGTACTGGGACCTCTGCTGTATAACATATTCATAAATGATCTGGAAAAAAGAATGACGAGTGAGACCAAATTTGCAAATGACACTAAATTATTCAAAGTTGTTAAGAAAAAAAAAAAGGCAGTGGATTGCGAGGAACTGCAATAGGACCTTGTGAGACTAAAGGCCTGATTTTAAAAGGGCCGCACATGTAAAAAGTGGGGATTGTGCGCGTGGCTGGGCTTTGCACGCCCCGAGGGGGCATTTTAGAACGGGCCCAGCCACGCACATAACCCCCGTTACGCATAGAAGTGCCTGGGCCTGCAAAAAGGGCAGGCTGGGGGCGTGGTCTGGGCAGGGTGGGGGTCGGTCAGGACAGCGCCATTAGCCGCTGTCTCAGGGAAGCGTGCCGGCTGGCCAGTGTGCAAGTTTACTTTTGCTCCCAAGGAGCAGTAAATATAATAATTTAAAAAATGGGGAAGGTTAGGGTTAGTTTAGAGGTCAGGGAGGAAGGAAAGGGTTAGGGGTAGGAAAGTTCCCTCCCAGTCCTCTCCTTAATTGGAGCAGACTGGCCCGATTGTTTCGCCGTGCATACTTTAGAATATTCCCCCCCCCCCCCTCCCCACTGCGCTTGTGGGCTGCCCGCATAAGTGCGCTCGGATGTTAAAATCCGGCATGGATATTGCATTTTATAAGATGCGCGCATGTTGTAAAATGATTGTGTCCATGTGCATGCACCGAGTACCGTGCGCACATGGACGTCGCGCATGCTCCTTTTAAAATCTACCTACACAATGCTGGGTTCTGTATAGGGAGTCACTACTCAGGAAAAGGAACTTTGGAGTCTTTGCGAACAAAGATTGAAATCCTCAGCTTGGTGTGTGGCAGCAGTCAAAAAAATCTAATAATATGTTAGATTTTTTTTACTACCGCCATACACTGCACCCAGGATTTCAATGTCTTTGTTCACAAAGTTCCTTTTCCTGGGTGGTAACTCCATATACAGAACTGAGCATTGTATACCTGCAGTTGGTATTATTTTTTCCTATATACATAGTATGTTAGAAATGATCCAAAAAGGAAGAGAGAATAAAACAGAAAATATCTTGCCTCTGTATTGAGCCATGGTTTGACCACACCTTCCTTGAGTATTGTGTGCAGTTCTGGTCTCCTTAACTCAAAAAAGTCATAGTGGAACTAGAAAAGGTGTAGAGGAGGGCAACAAAAATTATAAAGGGGATGGAGCATCTCCCCTATGATGAGAAGCTACATAGGGTTAGGGCTCTTCAGCTTGGAAAAGACAAGGCTGAGAAGGTCATGATAGAAGTTTATAAAATTATGAGTGGAGTGGAACAGGTAAATAAAGTATAGTTATTTACCCTTTCAAATAATACTAAAGGAAGGGGACATTCCGTGAAGCTAATAATCAACAGATTTAAAATAAATTATAGAACGTACTTTTTCGTTTAGCACACAATCATGGTTTGGAATTTGGTGCCAGCAGATGTGATGAATGCAACTAGTATAGCGGGATTTAAAAGATGTTTGGACAAGTTCTAGGAGGAAAACTAGATCAAACATTATTAGCCAGATAAACCAAACAAGAGCTTCCGAAACTGTGGGATGGGACCACAAATAGGGTCACAAAACCTTCAGCAGGGGACACAAGTGCCTGAAATGATAGTGCACTTCAGACACCAACAGCAGCAGCATTAGTAGTGGAAGGCAGCATGGAGTCTGCAAGCCCATCATACACCCACAAGCCCTGCAGTGGATCCACGCTTATAAAAGTTTTTATAGTATCAGGAAGCCCTGTTTGAGGAAAGACTGGGGCCACTGCAGGGCCTTTGAGCTTGCACTGCCTCACAGGTTCCATGATGACTTTGATTACTAATGCTTCTGCCACTGTTGGGCTTTGGACCAGCTATAAGGGGAAGGCTGAGTGTGCATATGCTGGTGAAGATTGCCATGACTCCCCTCTTCTCACCCATGACTGAACCTATCTTAGAGAAAAATGTTGACCCTGTCATCAGCCTGCTCTCTATTCCACCTTTGAAAATATTGCCACTGACCCTGGCCCAGAGGGTTATTTAGAAAAGGGGCTGTTTGAATAGAAGGATCAGATGTAGGAGGGGTTTGAGGATAGGGTCAGCTGGATAGGAGTTGGCTATGGAGAATGAGTGAGGGGGAATGAAATAAGATTGACTGGAAGATATACGAAAGAAGCTGGAGGATGAGAGGGAATCATCTGGGGTATGTGAGAGTAGGATGGAGGAGGTTAAGCTGGTAGGTGATAAGGCATTTGGGATGAAAGTGAGGAGGGAATGGGTGAGAGGGAGTGGATGACAGGATCATTTGTGGGTTATAAGAGGCTGTGGGTGAGAGAGTTGCCGGATGTAAAAAGGGCCGAAGTTATGAGAGGGAGTGGGCTTGGTGGGTGAGAAGAGCTAGGGGATGTAAAAGGGATAACAGTGAGAGAGGGGTTCTCCTAAGACAAGCAGGATGGTAGTCCTCACAGATGAGTGACATCATCAGATGGAGCCCGGCACAGAAAACTTTTGTCAAAGTTTCTAGAAGCTTTGACTGGCACACTGAACATGCCCAGCATGCCACTATCCAAGTGTCTACGCAAGGTCCCCTTTAGTCTCTTTTTTTTTCCTGCGGTGCAGTTGCCTCAAGGTGCTTGGAGCTCTAGTTTGTGCTCTCTTTTTCCAGCTTCTAAGAAATTTTTCTCCTGTTCCTCGCAGGTCCCTCTTCCTCCAGATGGTGTCCCTTCGGCGCGGTAGGTTATTTTTACCATTCAACATATTTTGCAGTTGATTCCTGGCGGCTTCTCTGTGACCACCGACCATCGACTGCTTACTGGCTCGTTTTCATGTCGTCTGGTTTTCGCCGATGCCCCCAGTGCCCACAGACCATGTCCATCACGGACCCTTATGAGGTTTGCATCCTCTGCCTGGGGGCATCGCATGATGTGTGAGGGTGTCAGCTGTCTGATCAGATGACCCCCAAGGGCTGTCCTGCTCGTCTCGACAAAATGGAAAAACTCTTTGGCCCCAAAAAATCCACTCCATCTACACTGGCTTCGGAATCCCCAATGCACAGGGGTAGGAGGCAACCGCTGGATATGCTTCCAAGGATAGGGGAACCGGTGATCAGCCCTCGCTGCTGTCTGTGCTCTCTCTGACATCGGGTTCCTCTGCTTCCTCAGTGCCGGGGAAGGAGCAGTCTGAGCACCGTGGAAAACCCTGAAAGCATCGCCACTAGTCACTGTCGGCATATGTTCCAGCTCCAGTGCGGCACCAGCAGCCGCTGTGCCACCACCGAAGAGGCCCCATGGTGAGGAGGCCCCAACCTCTGGCAGAGCCGGGAGTCCTAGGTGTTCCCCACCGACATCGGTGCCGATCACCAAGCCGCCTCGAGGCATTGAGCCCGCCACTGCACCATCCCCATACCGGTGCCGGAGCCCGCACCATTACTATTATCGCCCCTGCTCCAGCATCTGGACATCCTACTCTTCACCCTTCAGATGCAGCCGGTGCCATGGGGATCATCGGTTCCCCAATGGCAGCTGATACCCTCCTTGGGAGCAATTCCAATCATCGGGTCCTCCGAAGAGGAAGACATGCACCGATTGCCAGGCCATCTGGTGCTTTGGTCCCATGGCCACAGTTTCCCGAACTTGTGCCCAGGCCATGGGGCCTCCTGTGGCCATTGGTGCCCTCCCTGCTACCAATGCCACTGGTCCCCTTGGTACCATTGGTACCCTCGGGTCCCTCAGTATCCAGACTGAAAAGTCTGGACAGGTCTCATCCACGCAGGCCCCCAGGGGACCTAAGTGATGAGGAGAAGCCGTTCGATCCATGGGGAGATGAATCCATCCACAAAAGCAACTCCTCCTGGCTCAGCAAACCCTTCAGATTCACACACTCCTCCCGCCCAACCAGAACAAACCGTAAAGGTTCACTACACATCCCACCCCTCAAAAAAGCCCGCCTCACAGAACAGAGTGGCTAAGACAGCGATGAATGATCTCAAAGACCGGCCCACACAAGGGCCCCAAGAACTGGCAGCAAAACTAACAGCATCAGCACCATCCACCCCATACCAGATGCCAACAGCACAGGTCATGGAAAGCGGCCAACCTCTGGTAAGTCAAAACAAAACACAACCCCGCCGTTGCTATCCTCTGACTTCAAATATATCTGCAGCGATAGCAACGAGGAGCTAATACTGGTCACAATAATGCAAAACACGCTAAAGTGCTTCAAATGAAAAAGGCGGCCTGCAAAGAGGCATCACCAGGCAGGGCCTGGGATCAGGGAAGTCTGAGCAGCTCAAAATTTCGGCCTCGCCAGAAAACACCGAAGTCCAGGCTAAAAAAAAATAGAATGAGACATGAGGACGAACTCTGCAGAGTTAGCACTCTAGCTAGGGGCATATCAAGGAAAATGAAAAAGAGAATATGGAAGAGAGAACTTATTGACATCTTCTCACTCCTCATACCAGATCAGGAAGAAGGGCGAAGTGAGAACAAAGAACGATATCCCACTGTTGAGGGAAAAGACAAAAAACCAAGGGTAGCCAAAATACTTAGCCAACTGGGTTTCGGCCTTCTACATATTTATGAGTGTAGTAGTAGAGAGGGAGCCTGACCAATCACCCTACCTCATACGGTACCTCGACTCGATTATGGAAGCACATGAGCTATGATGGTTGGGCCTGGCTCAACTACTACATTAATTTCCAAAAAGCCATGGCAGAGGATAGCTCCATATCCTGGCGTCAAATGGTCGTCGACTTATGGCTAGATGAGATGACATCACAGAAGCACAGCTGTTACGAGCGTCTTTACAATATAACACCCAGAGACAGGTTTCTAAATACACAGTCAGGGAGGCATGATCCTTATAGACAGTTCAACACCGGGCAATGCACCTGGGCGCACTGTAAATTTAGGCACACATGTGCCAACTGAGAAGGGAGGGTGCACCCAGCAGCACATTATAGGATGCCCAGGGACAGACTCCAACGCAATATTGGTTGGAGCGGTACCCATGCAGTGCACAAGTGAATGAAATAACAAGGGGATTCACATCAGGTTATCCAATTCCGTGCTCAGAAGACCCGCTGCCATCAAAACACACCGTTCGGAATGCCTCAAGTATAAAACATCATGAGGACATAGCCTGGGAAAAGATTAAGCATGAACTAGCGCTAGGCAGGGAGGGAGGCCCCTTTAGGGACCCATCCTTCCATAACCTAGTGATATCTCCACTGGGCATGATACCAAAAAAAGAACCAGGAAAATTCAGGTTAATACACAACCTATCATTCCCAGCTGGCAGTTCGATCAATGATATGATCAATCCGCATTTATGTGCAGTCAGTTACACCTCTCTAGACCAGGCCATAAAGATCCTGCATGGCCTCAACAGTCGTGCATATCTGGCAAAGGCAGATATCGAATCCACTTTCAGGTTGCTCCCAGTACACTTAGCATCATTCCACCTACTAGGTTTCAAATTCAGGGGGGACTTCTATTTTGATAAGTGCATCCCCAAGGGATGTTCAATATCCTGTGCCTATTTTGAAAACTTCAGCTCTTTCGTACACTGGGTAGTGGAACAGGTTTCAGGTTCCAAGCAGCTAGTTCATTTCCTAGACTATTTCCTGTTCATAGGCAAAGATAAACACAATTGTAGATGGCTTCTATCAGCCTTCCAAAGGATAGAGGGGGAATTTGGAATTCGTTTAGCGCAAGGAAAAACGGAGGGCCCAGCTCAGAAGATAGTTTTCCTCGGAATCGAATTGGACACCCAAGCACGACTATCCAGGCTCCCAATTAACAAAATAGCCAAACTTAGAGAATTACTGACACGGGTGAAAAAAGCCATGTTGCAGCAATTCCAGTCATTAATTGGCCTACTGAATTTCACCTGTAGTGTCATACTTATGGGTAGGGCGTTCCTAAGGAGACTAGCCATGGCAACCTCAGGAGTGATCCAAAAGTTTCACCAAATTAGAGTCACACATGCAATTGAGCAAAACCTAAAAGTATGGATGGAATTCTTGGAAAACTACAACGGGGTATCAATTTGGCCAGACCCCCCAAGGTTCAATAGCGACCTCGAACTGTTTTCAGATTCTTCTGGGGTGGGTGGGTTTCGGTATCTTCTTTAAAGGGTCATGGTGTGCAGAAAAATGGCTGCCAGAATGGTACGAACATGGGGTCACCGGGGATATCACATTCTTAGAATTATTCCCCATAGTAGTCGCCTTACTGATATGGGGTGCCCATTTGCGCATCGCAGCAGTAGTATTCAGATGCGACAGCATGTCAGTAGTGGAAGCCATTAACAAGCTATCGGCCAGAACAACAGGAGGAGTAGTGCTTTTGGAAAAGCTCGTTTTAACATGCCTGCAATTCAACATCACTTTTTGCGCAGCACATATTCCCGGGGTTGAAAACTCCATCGCTGTCTCTCTCTCACCGGAAGTGGGCTTATTTCAGGTCACTGGCATCGGAAGCAGAAAGAACAGGCACTCCAGTGCCAGCGGAAGTATGGAGACTTGGCCCCCCGGAGTTTGGAAAATGATTCTGGACTCATTATCGGAAAATACAAGGAAGAGCTACATCAGAGCCATGTTGGATTTTTGGAAGTTCCTGGGGACGAAGAACTTGATCCTGAGGTGGCTTATTAGCTGCAAAACTCCTCGAGCTTTATATTATTAAATGCAAAAGTGAAGGGCTGGCAAGGTCAACAATAGCATCTCGTCTAGCTGGCATCGCCTTCTTCTCAAAAGCTTTAAGCCATGGAAACCCAACAGCACAATTTTGAAATACAAAGAATCATGCAGGGTTGGGAGAAGGCGGCCGTTAGGTCACGAAATACAAGACGATCATGTGAAAAATATTTTGCATGCAGTCCGCTCCATCTACCACAACCATTATGAGGTGAGCTTATTTAGCTGTGCATTTTCCCTGACCTTTTTCGCTGCACTAAAGCTTAGCGAGCTAGTTGCAGTTTCGGGAAAAGCTGCAAAGAGCTTGGGCAATCAAATCAGCGACGTCAGATAGGAGGCAACACAATGACAATTATCATCTGCCACTCTAAGACGGACCAAAATGGAAAAGGAACTAAGATTCGTTTGCAACAGCTAAGAGACAGCGCATGCCCAGTAAGGAATCTTAGATGGTTCTTGGCATGGCGCCCAAATGTCGAAGGTCCTCTGCTACTCCATGAAAACGGTTGCCCCCTCACACGTTTCCAGTTCACACGCATACTGCACCTAGCCCTGAGTGCAGCGGGCATTAAAGCGGCCGGTTACACCTCCCATTCATTTAGAATAGGGGCTGCAACCTCAGCTTGCGGTCTATTTAACAATGGAAATTGGTAGATGGAAGTCAAATCGATACCTGACTTATATCAGACCAGATACCTACTTCATGCTCTGATGTGCCTTAACTTATATCATTGTTTGCATTCCAGGCATAAGGCAACATATACAGCACGTCTGGATCGTCAGTCAAGCTAAGGGAAGGGAAAAACAAGGCTGCCGGGATTACACATGGATATGGCACTGCATCGGTTGGCGGTAATATGGAAGAGTCGATCGGGCATGATGTGGGACCAATTGATGCCATCAATCTTGCATATGAAGAATATACACCCCCCACCATGGGCAATAATATTACATCTAGGGGGAAATGACATCACGTCCACCTGCAGCATGGAGCTAACACAAAAAGATTCAAAAGGACTGCATAGCCATTGCCAAACTTATCCCACAAGCAAGCATAAGAACATAAGAACATAAGAAAATGCCAAACTGGGTCAGACCAAGGGTCCATCAAGCCCAGCATCCTGTTTCCAACAGTGGCCAATCCAGGCCACAAGAACCTGGCAAGTACCCAAAAACTAAGTCTATTCCATGTAACCATTGCTAATAGTTACATGGAAGTTACATGGAATAGACTTAAGCATCATATGGTCCTGCATTATCCTGCATTATCCCCAGGCGGATATGGAAGGGAGAGTGCTCACACACAGCCATAGATAAGACGAGGAAAAAGATAAACAAATGGATGATTTGCTTTATGCCGGTCATCAGAGGTTTCAGTATACACCATGAGATGATCGAGCAATGCCCAGGCCTTTTTAGTCCGGACAGAGTTCATCTGTCTGACATAGACCTTGACATCTTCATCTCCAGTCTGCAAGACATGCTAGAGGCCTTACTGGACAGGGATGGCCACAGCACCAAGCTAGGGGAGGTCTTCCAGAAACCGAAGTTTTGTCACCGGGAGACCGTGGCGGGGTGACCAGAGGGTAAGGAGGGTAAAGCAAAAGAGTTCTCAATGTGAGTTTACCTTGAACAGCCCTGAGACCTGGCGATTTAGGTCCGAGAAAATTACGCACGCCGCCTCAACGGCGAGAGGAGAGCAACAAAGAACAGCAAGCAGCATGTCGGGGGTCCCGGACTTCTACTGAAAGGGTGCCCGGCCAAGACACATGCCAATGGCGCCAACGGCGCATGGCTTCAACGGCTGAGATTGCAAGGATGTGGAGCAAGAAATAGTCGATGGTGTTACAGTATGGTCAACCTCACCCCCTTTTACACAACACATAGCTTAGTGAGAAGTTGAAATGTATGATGTAGTTATGCTAACAGTTATGTAATTTATATGAGTTTCTGAGTTTCATGTAAGTTCATCTTGATTGCTTAAGATTGTGCTGCGGCCATAATATACCCACATAAAGTTTTCTATATTGAGAACAAGTCTGGCTTCTTCAATTATATGTCGACAGGTAGGCAAGCACAAAAGGGGGGGGGGAACAGGAGGGGGGTGAAAAGGAGGATGGCACCTACACCTATTGAGCTCCTCTGCGTAACAGACTCAATTGTCCGGCGCAGGCACAATATGGGTGGTGCAGCCGACAGGTTATCCAGAAGGGAAAATACAATAAACAGGCTAGCAGGAGAGAAGAAGGAAATCAGGAATAGAATTAATGGGGAGGTCTTTAGGGAAGGGCAGGTATCGTAGGGACAATTGGGGGGGAGGCAGATGGGAGGAGGCTGGTTCCCATTGGCTGCCAGGGCAAGCTGATAAGGAGCACCCATACCAGAGAACCCCCTTTTGCAGTGGTGACCGACCCTTGGCAGCAGGTTCCACCCACCCCACCCCCAACAAGGTAGGGAAGTCAGATAGTCGCAGCGCAAGCAGGGTATGAGGCAGGGGCGGGGTAACCAGAAGGGGAAAGCAAAAGTGTTTTCAATGTGAATTTGCTTTGAAAAGCCCTGAGACCCGGCGATTTATGTCCGAGAAAATTATGCCCTCCGCTTCAATGGCAGGGGGCGAGCAACAAAGAACAGCAAGCAGAAAGTCGGGGGTCCCGGATTTCTACAGAAAGGTGGCCCTGGCCAAAACACGTGCCAACAGACTATGGCTTCAACGGCCAGGATTGCAAGGATGTGGAGCAAGAAATTGTGGACGGTGTTACGGTATGGTCACCCTCACCTCCTCCTTACACAACATATAGCTTAGTACAAAGTTGCAATGTATGATGTAGTTATGCTAACGGTTATTAATTTATATGAGTTTCTGAATTTCATGTAAGTTCACCTTGTTTGCTTAAACTTATATTGCGGCCATGATATACCCACATAAAGTTTTCTAGATTGAGAACAAGTCTGGCGTCTTCAATTAAATGTCGACAGGCGGGCAAAAAAAAAAGGGGGGGGGGGAATGGTAGGTGGGGCAAAAGGGAGGCTTGCACCTACACATTGTGCTCTTTGCAAGATTTGCACTTTTTTCCCTGTTTGTAGTTCAGACATATTTTAAAAGTAGGGTGATGATGGTTTGAAATGCAGTTGTTATGGTATTATGGCAAGTGATTGTAAGCAAAGATGTGTGTGAAAGCATTGGTGGAAAATGTTTACTGAATTGGTTAAAATCTTTGAGGAAACAGGTGATTAACAGCAATAATTCACCCATTTTTACTGTATTTGCAAACCTTGATTTTAAAACTAGTGAAACGCTGTCAAGTTTTGTGTGTGTCTTCATTTTTCCACCTCTATAACAGAAATTCTCCCATTGACATGTACGACGACCAGTTTTCATGAACATGCAAATGTTACTGAATATTTAGGAATCACTTATAAAATGAAAATTCCCCTCAACTTATCACTATTTGGTAGATAAAAAAGAGTTAACTGTAAACCAGCTACCTCTTGCCTGCTTTGCATCCAGGACCCTTGTGAGATCAACGCCGCTAGCAACATCCGGGCAGCCCCGACACGAGGGCCATCACTGCATCAGGGGCCTACAAAAGGCAGCATCCAGCTGTGTACCGTCACTGGCGTGCCTAAGGGGAGCGCCCCTTATGGCAGTTTTGTACAGACTGAGAATGGGGAAAAAACAGAAGAGGAAATTGTTGATTCCTTCCCAAGTTTCTACTCCCATACATGACCTGATGGATCTACATGTTTAATATCCCAGCTGTTCTCTACATGGGAATGTGAGTACTGAACTGGAGGGATTCTCCTTGAGTCCTGATGTTAGATCAAGTCTCCCTAACCCTTCATATTCCATGGTGCATCAAGTGGGTAATCCACAACAGGTTACTCCAACTGTTTCTTCAAAACTAGTTTTGGATAGGCAGCCTTTCATGCCTGTTCTCGATTCTGTGTCTCCTGATGGTATTGTTGATGCTACTGGGTTAATCTTAACAGCCTCGGTGATCCTGATGAATGCCAAGATGTCTTCTCTACCAGTTCCAAAACCAGTTTCTATTCTCTTAAAAACTGAAGGGATTGAGTAGAATACCTCGTCAAGACCAGGGGACATTTCTTTGAAGGATATATGGGAAATAGTCACATTTGTATAGTTCAATTGTTTAACTATGTCAATTTTTCTCTGATATATTTAAGAAGCTCTCTGAGGTTGATTCTAGATTGATGCCTTTAGAATCTAGTTCCTCTTCTCAAGGTTTAGCTATATTGAATATACAAGCATCCTTAGCAGAAATTAAAGATAATCTGAATATTCATTTTAAATGTGAAGCTATGGAAAGTAGGCTAAGTTCTAATAATCTTTGTCTATTGAATTTTCTGTATTCTCACAATTTCTAGGAAGGAATTGTTTAAGAAATATATTTTTGAAATATTTCAATTTTTGCCTGAGAAAAGGTTCTATTGTTTAGGTGCTATTATATTCCTGATAAGAGAATATCAAGCAAAGACAAAGGGGCTGCCGATGTATTGGCTCCCTTCTCTTTCTCTTTTCTTTCAGTCTTTCCACATGTTCTACTTTGTTTCTTTTGCTTTGACTAATGATAAGTGTGTTCTTTAGGCAATATTTCAAGTATAGGGAGTCCCTTTTATGAGGACAAAGAATTCAGGTATTTCCTGATATCTCTAGGGAGAGACAGGTTAGCAGGAAGCAATTCCTGCAAGGAAAATCTCAGGTCCTGCTTTTAGGTGCCTCATTTTATTTGAAATTTCCATGTAAATGTATAGTCACATTTAAAGGCAATCTGTTTATTTTTGTAGACCCAATGCATTTAGAAACTTTTATTTCTGACAAATCATCTAGTTGAGTGGAATCAGATATGGGTGGGTGGCAGATCAATTATAAAAGTTTTATTTTTGTTAGCAGCTGCATAAATGGGGAATTTATAAGATTTGATGTGAATCATTTTTCTTGTATCTATATGAAAGTTTTACCTCCTTTTTCCTCGATTATATCATGTTTTACTTGTAAATATGATTTAAAATCAATAAAGAAATAATATATAAAAACGAGTTTACTTGGTACAGTAGAGTACCTGTATTCCAGAATGGTTGGGCCAACCTTGTTCAAGGTAATGGAAGTTCCAGATCATGGATTTTTCAGATAGTAAAAGTTCAGATAATGTGAGTTCCTCTTCATCTAGTCAGACCAGTCCATACACACAGGTTATGCATGCCAACCAGCAGATGGAGTCAGAGATCAACAGGCTTGCTGATGTCACTCCTTATATACATCTGTGCTGACACTATCTTGCCAGTATTCTGTCTCCACAGATGGTGGGCAAGCACTCCTAAGCTGAGGACTCAGACCTGGTAACCTGGATAGGGAAGTTTTGGAACTCCTGAGGTGAAATATTAGTCCTCCCTTCATCAGTTAAGTGGGTTCCCTGAGGTTCTAGAAAATAGATAAGTAGAGGGACTTCTTCAGAGATGAAGTGACTTCCCTCCCTCTTTTGAGCAGGTCAAAACCAGGGGACTTCTGGAGAACTGGAATTTTCATTACCCTTTTTTTCCCCTCTGCACCCTTCTTCCCTCCTCTCCCCTCCCCTGTTTGCTTCTCCTTGGTTTTTTTTTGTAGGGAGGAGTCTATTCCTTCAATGATTGCTGCTGCTCTGGAGCCGGTACAATATAGGTTTAAAAAAAGAAAAAGGAGAAGTAGAGCAATCAGAGGCCTGCTTCAGCAGTGGTAGACCACAGCAGGACAGCACTAGCATGGGGAAACTCTGTGAGTGATTGTTCTTCTCTGGTGGTGAGTTGAGCCTTGTGGGGGAGGGCCTTTGGCAGCACCCCACATTCTCCAGAACAGTGCATCATGTGGCTAAGATGATGCAAGCTGGGGACCATGGCACGGAATTGTCGATCTAAACTACCTGGCACCTGCGTCGGGTGCAGCTAGGCAGTATGGGAAGGATGTTGAATGTTCCTTGGCCCAGGGGGAGTTGCAGTGTGATTTCCTCCCAGTGGAAGGCTCAGCATTGGGGGATGCCATAGCCCAAACTTGGGGTCTCAGGAGGCCATTTACAGCCATGGGTAGTCACATGGAGATTGGGCCTCTTCCTCATAGCCCGAAATATGGCTTAAACTCTGTTCCGGGCTTGCAGGCTGGAGCTACTCTTGATGCAACTGGGGCTACTCTCCCCATGCTGGATATTTACTCCCTGCCTTGGGAAATTTCTCAGTAGTTTTTCAGGGGTCTACAAGCTTTTTTCATGAGCCAGGGCATCTCTGTTCTTCCCATGCCTACTCTTCCCCCAGTGCCCTTGGCTATACTTCCAGGGACCCCACTCCTGCAGACACTCAAGGGAGGAAGAAATCCTGACCAGCCAGGGGAAGAGAGGCTCCTGAGAAGGATTTGTCATTTTCTGAGGATTTGCTGGATGATTTTCTCAGGTTCCCTTGGGGAGATAGTGAAGGGGACTTGGAAGAAGGTGAGGTTCCTTCTGAAGGAGAGGATCACACTTCTATGCTGTGACTCTTTCATAGAGAAGTGGCGACATCCATTATTTCTCAGTCCCTGTGCACATTGCAGATTGCAGATAACAAGAGGACACTTCAATTTCCAAGGAGGATTCTATTATAGTCAGTTTGTGCAAGTCTTGATGTTTTTCCCCTTCACCAGGCAGGAGCTAATTGATTTGGACTAGGTGGTGCTGGAGGATAATTTCAAGGAAGCTGTTCCCTGGCTAACATGTATCTGCTGGACCAGCAGGTAAGATAGACATATGCTCAGTGACAAAGTGCACCACCATCCAGATGGAGGGTGGAGCAACTCTAAAGGATACCCAAGACAGGAAACGAGTCAGTACTTTGAGGTGATGAGCATTGAGCTGCAGATATCTGCCTGTTGTATCGTAGCAAGATCGGGACTTCATTTGGCTCAGGGAAACCCAAGAAGAATTGGGCGATGAGTCTCCACAGTTGGGGCCGGGAGTGATTTGCTTTGTACATGTGAGATTTGGTACGGTTCTCCACCAAGCAGGGTATCATCCCTCATTGCTGTGCAGAGGCTCCTCTGGATGCGCAACTGGTCAATGGAATCTGCCTCTCAGACTAATTTAACAAAATTGTCATTTAAAGGTAGTCTTTTGTTTGGTGATGAGCTAGAGAAGACAGTGAAGGCTTGAGGAGACTCGAAATACCAAGACTCCCAGAGGATAGATCAAAGGTGTCATCTTGGTCTACTCCTCTCATAGTAGGTTTTGTGATTCCAGGAGGTTCAGTAAAGGACAAAGTTATTTGAATCAGAGGTCAAGACCTTATTCTAGGGTCAAGTCCTTTCGCTCGAAGAAAGGAAGGACAAAGCAGCGGGCTCCAGTTCCTTTAGAGCCTCACAATGACTGTATGAAGGCTCAACCTCCCTTACCAGAGATTGGCAGTCAACAGTCTCTGCTTTATTGAAGGTGGGCCCAAATCACAATGGACCAGTGGGTCCTGGAAATTGTAAAGAATTGATATGCTCTGGAATTCACTTGGCTGATTTTCGACAATTTTATGGTTTCCCCTTGTCATTCAGTGGTAAAGTCTACTGTGCAGAGGCTCCTTGCCCTGCACACTGTGATCCCAGTTCTGAAAGATCAGTAAAGTTGAAATGCTACTCCATTTATTTTGTAGTTACAAAAAATGATGGGTTCCTTGCATTCTGTTTTGGATCTGAAGTGAGCCAACAACTTCTTGAAGGTGGCTCACTTCAGAATGGAAACCCTGTGATCAATAGGTATGGTGGTACAAAAAGGAGAATTTCTAACTTCTCTAGACTTGACGGAGGCATATCTGCAAATTTTAATCCAGAAAGATCATCAGCACTTCCTCTGATTTGCAGTGCTGAGTCCGCATTTTCAGTTACAGGCATTGCCCTTTGAATTGGCAGCCTTTCTCCAGACCTTTTCAAAGGTTATGTTGGTGGCAGCCATAACACTGCACAAGGGTGGCATTTTAGTGTACCCTTATCTGGTTGACTGTTTAATAAGAATGAAGTCCCGCCAGAAGAATGTATCATTCTTTCAGCAGGTATTATAAGGTGTTATAAGAGTTAAGGTGGATTGTCAATTTCCTCAATTGCAGTCTGCAGCCAACACAGACAATGAAGTATCGGGAAGCATTGTTTAACACAAGGATAGGAAGTGTTCACATAATGGACCAGAGAATTCAGACGTTAGGTGCACTGGTCCAGATATAGCTACTGCTTTCAGGTTCTTGGCTCCATGGTGGTGCTATGGGCAAGAGGCACATATGCATCCTCTTCAGAGGGTCTTGCTGTCCAGGTAGAATCCTCAGTCTCATGACTATTCCAGGCATCTATCATTGCTGGAGTTGGCGAGGGTCAGCTTGCAGTGGTGGATAGACCGCAAGCATTTGGAAGGGGGGATGGACTTTGTGGCCCCCGGTCTAGACTGTAGTGATGTAGGATGCCAATCTGTTGGGATGGGAAGTGTACTGTTGGGAGTTGTTTGCTCAAGGTCAATAGACTCCACAGGAAGTGAGCTGGTCTATCAACCATTTGGCACCAGGGTAATTCAGCAGGTTGTCTTGGAGTTTTCTCGTCAACTAGTGAGGTGGGCGATCAAGGTAATGTCCAACAAATGCCACAGTGGTGGCTTATATAAATCATCAAAGAGGTACCTGACATGCACAAGTTTCATTGGAAATAATCCTACTCCTGAGGTGAGCAGAAGTGCATTTGGAGGGCTCTGTCAGTGTCTCATATAGCAGGCATGAACAATGTGTAAACGGATTATCTCAGTCATTTGCTAGACCCAAGAGAATGGAATTTCTCTCTGAGTGTTAAATCTAATTGTTGACAACTGGGGTTAGCTTGTCCTAGACCTGATGGTGACCAATAGGAATACAAAGGTGCACAATTGTTTCAGTTGAAAGAGGAATGCTATTTCATCTGGTTGCAATGCCCTGGTGCAAGTCTGACCAAAGGAGGCACTTTTGAACATGTTTACCACTTAGCCCATAATAGGCAGGCTCCTTCAGAAAATTGCTGGTGGTTCCAGATTGGCCATGTCAACCGTATCTCAGGAGTCTCCTTTGCAGTCATCCCCTACGGTTGCCGGCTCACAGGGAGTTGCTGTTTCAGGGGCCCATGTTTCACAAGGATCCACATCAATTTTGTTTTACGTCTTGAGAGGAATCGTTTGATGAAGAGAGGGTATTCTCCAGATGTGGTGACTACTCTCCTGAAAGCTAGGAAATTTTCCACATCCTTGGTTTATGTCATGAGTGTTTATAGATTTGTTGTCTGACCGCTAGGAAACTCTGAAAAGCATGTCAGTTCCATTGATTTAGGATTTTTATTTTGTAGGACAGCCTCACATAAGGGCTTGACCTTCAACACATTGACGGTGCAGGTGATGGCCCTTTCATGCTATAGAGAGCATATTAAAGATATGCTACTTTCTTCTCATCCTGATGTGTTACACTTCTTGAAAGGAGTGAAGAATATTAAGCTTCTGCTTTGGATTTCGGTCCTGTCTTGGAATCTGAATTTAGTGTTATGATTTTTGGCTGGATCGCAATTCACATCCCTTAAGGCAGTATCCCTATGACTACTCACCTTGAAGACTGTATTCCTAGTCGCTATTTGTTCAGCTCAGAGAATATCAGAATTGTAGGCACTTGCTTGTAGGGAACCATTTCTCTTGATCACTAAGGAAATAATTTGGATTCATACAGTTTCCTCCTTTCTTCCAAAGGTCATTTCAGAGTCCCATCTCAATCAGGAGATCTCCTTTCCTATGTTTTATAAGCACCCAGGTTCCAAGGACTATGCCATTATTCATCCCTTGGATGTGCAGAAGCATCTTTTGTGATATCTCAAGGTCATGAACAACTTCAGGAAATCAGACCATTTATTTGTCCTGCATAGTGGAGCATGTAGAGGAGAAGTGGTCTGTAAAGCCACAATTGCACAATGGATTAAGGAGGTAATCACAGCTAGGGTTGTGCATTCGGTCCTTACATATTGGCAATCCGCAACGGAAGTGGCCATATGCGTTGTATTCGTGGGGAAGCAAAACGTATCGCGATTCCCCACGAATACACGAATCTTCGCCGAATTATTCGGCTGCCTAAAGAAACCAATTTAAACAAACCCCCCACCCTCCTGACCCCCCCCCCCCAAGACTTACCAGAACTCCCTGGAGATCCAGCAGGGGGTCCGGGAGCCATCCCCTGCACTCACACCCTCGGAGCCGGTTTCAAAATGGTGCCGATACCTTTGACGGGGGCTACCGGTGCCATTGGTCAGCCCCTGTCACATGGCCATCGGTGCCATCTTGTGCTCCTACCATGTGACAGGGGCTGACCAATGGCACCGGTAGCCCCTGTGACATAGTATGGGCAAAGGCTATCGGTGCCATTTTGATTACTGGCAGCTGATGGTCCGAGTGCAGGAGGTCGCTCCCAGACCCCCACTGGACCACCAGGGACTTTTGGCAAGACTTGGAGGGGTCAGGAGGGTGGGGGGTGGTAGTTAATTTAATTTTAGCGGGGGAACAAATCGAAATGGACGTATTTACGAATTGAAGCGCCATACGGCCGAATGCAACATATCCGCCCCCGACGAATCCGAATCCCGAATGCAACATATGGCATCCCTCTGCACATCCCTAATCACAGCAGCTTATGTGGATTACAGTGTTCCATCAAATCAAAGCCCCCTCCACGAGGGCAGAGTTGTGCTTGGTATTTCCTTTGGAGATCTGTAAAGCAGCCACATAGTCACTTTGCAAACTTTCACTATGCATTACCGCTAGTTAGGGTTAGTGAGAAGGCAACCTTCACCACAACGATTTTGCATAGAGCGTGGACAGCATCTCACCCTTTAAGAGAGCAACTTGAGTACATTCAGCTGGTATGGATTGGTCTGACTGGATGAAGAAGAAGGTAAAATTACCTCTTACTTGATAATTTCCTTTGAATATAGCCAGACTAGTCCGTAACCCTCCCTATGCTGCTGATGTTTTCTCTATCTTCATGATTTTTAGACTTTGCAGAAACTGTTTATTGTGGATATCTCAGCAGGAATAGAGTCCATGCTGAGTGTTTTATTTCACTGTTTGGTGAGCGTGCCTTCACTTTCTGTTAGCAATTTTTAACTCTGTTTCTGCTTCCTTATTCTTCTGGCAGTCCCTGGTTTAACCAAATTTTAAAACATGCACAAACATAACTGATAATGTTTTGCTTTTATTAAAGTTGTCTACAGTTTATTTTATTTATTTATTTATTTTAAAATATTTATATACCGCAATCTACAATAATGCTCGAAGTGGTTTACAAAATACATGCACAACAGCTAGCTTGTTACAGAGAATACTGGCAGGCTGGTGTCAACATGGATGTATATAAGGAGTGAGATCAGCAAGCCTGTTGATCACTGTCTGTATCTGCTGGTTGGCAGGCATAACCTGTTGGTATGGACTGATCTGTTGTATTTAAGGAAAGGAAATTATCAGGCAAGAAGTAATTTCACCTTTTCTTATAGAAATGTTTTGGATAATGGGGATTTTCTTGGATAACAGAACATATGAAGCCATTAAGCCAACCAGTTTCTAGATAATAGAACCCAGGCCTAAACCCAAGATTTTTTTTCATATATTGGGAGGTTTGGGATAAAGAAAATTCAGATAGAAGGTGCCGTATTGCATAAAATTCAAATTTTATATATTAATCTACAAATGTATTCACTCTGCAGCTCCTTCTTACCTCTCCTCTCATCTTCCATATACCCCTCTTCTCAAACATTATCTACTGGGCAATCTGCTCTTATTCTTTCCTTTCTCCACCACTATCTCAGCTCTATACTTTGCACCTTATTTTTATTTATTTTAGATAATTTATATACTGTCGTTCCATATCAAGATCACAACGGTTTACAAAATAGCATTCATAATTTTAGAACAGAATTAACACATATAGGGTGAAATGCCCCAATACAAATTATTCTGCTAGCTAATACATATAACAAAACATATAACATATAACAGCAAATCCATTTTAGCAATCAGTACATTGTAATTCATGTTTCATTGCATCTGGCCTACTTGCTTCCAGTCCAAAGAGCTCTCATTATTCTTAGTATTGAAATTACCTCACAATTTATTCCTTATGCTTCAAATTAAACCCTCATCCTTCTTGATACAGTCTTCTCTTACACTCTGTTGAATTTAAATAAGATTATATGCATTTTTAAACAGCCATGTTTTTAGCTCGCATTTGAATCTTTCTATCTGGGAGCAGAGGTAACATCTCGGGTAGTGAATTCCAAAGCTTTGGCCCCGCTATAGAAGACACACAGTCTCTTGCTTGGGTCAGGTGTGCGCTGGGCACTCTGTATTGTTGGAACAAGCAGAAGTCCTCTATTTGGGATCTTAGTGCTCGCTGAGGTGTGTGCACTTGTAATTGCATGTCTGTCAGACCAGAATCACTGGAATGTGGTGTCGGATGCCTAGAATAGCTTTCCTGAACACATACTAAATTCAGACGAAGCCTAAAAACTCACTTCTTTGGCCCACTTTTAGAAACTGGAACCTAATTCTCCCTGCACATGACATTCTTGACCTTGATCATTTTCTAGGTAACAAAGGCTCTCAGAGCCTCTTATTTGTCTTGTCTTGTCTGTGAGTAGATTGTAAGTACTGAGTATTCTTTGTAGTGCTATATAAATGAACAATAATGATAATATGATCATTCATTCACATTCTCTGTTTGAGACTAAGTGTAGTACCTAACATACACAATAAGTATCTTAGTCTATAACTTATATAAATGAACAATAATGATGATGATATGATCATTCACATTCTCTGTTTAATGAAACTAAGTGCAGTATCTAACATACACAGTAAGTATCTTAGTATGTGGCTTGCTTTTATGGATGCGTATGCTTTACTAGTGTTCACTGTAATGCACCACTGCATTAGAGACAAAGAATATGATGTTTTTAGCAGTGAAGATGTTGGATTTCATTGTTAAAGTTCATGCATATATATTGAATAATAAGTATTTAGTGAAAGTCACAAGACCCCCAGAGATCATATTGCATAGCATCTGAAAGTATTATACTTCATTCTCAAACTGAAACAAAAATGTTTTAGTGGCTTCCGGTAAGTTCTGAATGCACTCTTTTTAGTCAGTTTAGATTCTCCATCCACAGTAACCTCTGTAGGTCACAGAAAATTTTAATAGTCACAGATGCTACCTTATCCAGGTGATAAGCAGCTCAATGATGGGGGCCGGTCTTGGCAAACATGATTATGTTTGCCAAGACCGGCCCCCATCATTGAGACATGGAAAGTATCAGGCACTCTTGACTTTCAAACAATGTTATCTTGATTTCAATCAAATAAGAAATGTGACTCCAACGGGGTAGGCTGAGGTATATTGTTTCGATGGAGCTAAAGGAGGGCACAGCAACTTAGATGTAGATACAGTATATTACTTTTGCATTGTTTGAGTATAGATGATGTTTACTGATGCTTGACAGAAACCCTCCTTTGGCAGGAATGCTATTCATCAGATTCAGTCATGTAAAATGATAACATAAATTGCACTAGGCTATCTGATTGCAAGTTTACCCGGGAGTGGAAGACTTTGGAGATATGCCAGCACTTAAGCTTTGCAAAAGCAATGTGATTCTTTATTGTTGGCCATAGAATATGGATAAGTTTAATTAGACCAAATTAATTTTGTTGAGCAACACTGAAAATCCTTTAAAATCTAGAGGCCATCTTGGCAAACTTTCAGGCTGGAAATGAATTCCGCACACAAGCACTATTTTTGTAATGAGTTATCAAGCAAGTATAATGCTCTTGGGTTCTAGGCTATTCCAAAATGTAATAATAAATGGCGTCAACTGCATACAGATCTATTCCATGTACTTGAAGTTATATGACCCTGGTTTAAAAGATGCCTAAGTAAATTCATTCACTTCAGGATTTCAGTTTGTGGTTTGAGTTCACGTAAAACAAAGAATATACAGAAAATGTGTCATTTTAGAACACGTTTTTAGAAATAGTTTTAAAACATATGCACTGTAGTAAAGGTAGCAAACTGTTTATAAGTTATTTTGTGGCTATAGGTAGTGCTAATGACTCTTAGTGCTCCTCACAGATTTTGTTAACCTTAAAAGCAGCACAGTTTTGGGTCTGATGTAATGTACCTAGCCAATGTTTAATCTTCCACATGTACTCAACGTGCAGTCTATACAACTGAATCCAGATATGCAAACCCCATTGTTTGGGCCTACATGACACTGAAATTATACCCCTGATGATAGACTGTGCTCAGCTTGGCAATTCTAACAAAAGACCTCCAAACTATGCTCTTGACACCACAACATTTCCTTTGCCAGGTCTGTAGAGAAGATGATGCTGATTGCAGTGGAATCTGCTAGGTATTTGAGGGTTGTTTTTTTTTTTTACTATGTTACTGAGAGAAATTTGACATATTCTAGGACAGGATGGACCATGCCAGTATTCAAAAGCCACAGTTTTCAGTATATACAAAATGAATATTCATTAGATATAGTTGTAGACCTTTAGTCTTAAAAGCCAGACTAATTTGTATTATTTGATTATATAGAAAACCAGACCTTTTTGTGTCTCATGAAGGCCAGAGTTGCCTACCCCTGTTCTAGGCAAATCTCTCTCTCTCTCTCTCTCTCTCTCAAGAGTATTCTTGAACTCATCTCTTGGTCATTGTCACATAATTACATAACTGCTTAGGTTTAATAATTGTTAATGGACTTTTCCTCCAGGAACTTGTCCAAGATTACCAGCATGGTTAAAAGGTGAGGTGAAAAAGGCTATTTTAGCATATTAAAACTTCCAAACTCTGATGCCTCTGGGGTTCTACACATGGAATGGGGAGTATTTTTGAGAAATCTACCTTGGAGGTTCTGGATTTCGGCTTTCTACCTAAAACCCTAAATTTGGCTTCCAGAACATCCTTTCCATACCTTCCTATGTCATCAGTGCCCACATGTGCCACAGTAGCTGTCTTCTCCCCAGGACTCTAGAAATTCTATTTAGGTAGGTGATGTGTGAGGTCCACCACCTTTGCACCAGGCATCCTCATGCCCACCAGCCACCTAACTAGCTACCTTCTTAAGGACTCAATCACCAGTTTCAACAGCCATCTTAACCCTTCCCTCCTGGGCACATTCTAGATGCAAGAGGATACTATATCACCTGGAGGGCAGGTCCCAGCTACAGGATTGCTTCCTATCAAAACAGGATGATGCTCTCCTTCCTGGCAACCTAGGTCCTCAAAGGCAGCACAGGGGCTGCCAGACTGAAAGTGGGACTGCTCTACTATTTCCCCTCAAGGTCTCTGCTATATACCTCTCTATTTGCCTCGGCTCCTCCAGGTCTACCATTAAACTCTCCGGAGATCAGAATCTTTATCTAAGAGCTGGAAGCTCTTTGCACCAGGTGCACACATATGACCTCTCACCAAACAAAACACTGGATAGCTGCTATCTCACTGCTGGACTGCCATCTGCATCTTAATATTATTGCGTTGTTATTTAAAGTTGCTAAGGAAGTAGGCATACTTAATCTAATGTAAATTAAATTTATTTGATATATTTTATCTCAGTTTGTTAATGACCAGCAAAAGGACAACAGTTAGTCTATTGATAAGTGCAGGGTTACGTTCCTAATAGGCAAGTCTATAAGGGTAGATTTGAGATGGCGTGGAGGCTGGGGGAAAAAAAACCCAGTTCTATTATATTCTTGAACCAGAAAGAAGTAAACTTCAAATGCACAATGAAGAGGCATTGGATCAGTGTAGCAGGTGGCTGATGGCAGGGCACCATCCAGAAAGGCCATAGAGATCTAGGTGCCTAGATGTTGGTGGCTGTTAGGATTATTGTGGGACTTTATTTTGGTGGCACATAATAACAGTTACATAGTACATGATAGCAGATAAAGACTAAAGAGTCCATCCAGTCTGCCCAGCAAGTTGCTTACCGTTATAACTGCTGCTCCGTGCAGGTTACCCCCAGCATTCTGTTAAGGGTAGTAAATACCAGTCCATGAAAGTTACCCCATGCATTCTGTTAAGGAAAGTAATTGCTGCTCCATGCACGTTACTCCCATGCTTTTTGTTATGGGTAGTAACTGCCACTCTATGCAGATTACCTTCATACAGAAATGTTACACCTAAAGTTAAATATATGGGAGAAGAGGGGAGCTGAGAGTAAACTAAAATGGGGATCTTGCATATTCAGCTACTCAGGAGAGTGGAATGCAATGCAAGAAGAAAAAAACCTCTCTTGAATAACGAGTGATGTCTTAGAGGCAGGCACTCTATAGCTGGCAGCTGGAATATCTTTATTGATGTGGACAGGAATAGACTGAATACACCAGCTGGTGTTTTTCTGCTGTGTTACTATATAATAGAGGTTAAAATATACCAATATCACAATTAGTTCAGTTAAAGAGAGACAGGATAGGCATCTGAAGAAGGGTCCTGTGTGCTCTTGATTCTCATGCACTTCATTATCTTTGGGTAATTCCTGTATTGGTTCAACAAAAGGTACCCCAACGAGCAAATAATCCACTAGAAATACATGTAACCATGTTCCAAATAAATACTTGCTGTCTTACTTTTTAATATGTGAACACTAGGAGGGTTATTTTTCAAGCCATTTCCAAAAATAAAACAGTGCTTTACCTGCATAGATGGCCTTTTACAAAATTGCCCTCCTGATATGCGGGTAAATATTTAGCTTTGAGAGCATCTTGAGACCTAAGACGACATCTCATCATTTTATGTCTAGAACACATTCAGAGACATTCTGGGTGGCTTAAAGCTAGATGTAAGCAAGCAGAAAATCTTAGGCACAAAGTCAGAAAGACAGACATGCCTCCTTTACTTGCTGTTCCTTATCTCCAAAGGGAAATTATTTTCTGGTCTGTTTAGCTTTGCCTGCACCAGTGTAAACTTTAATTAAAGGAACTATTTAGAGCCAAGGGGAAATTGTAAACATCCTGAAGGGTTTTTTATTTTTTAGAATAAGAGTTCTACTGATTTGAGAGAAATAATCAAAGAAGAAAATCCATTTGATGGACTAGTTCAGTGAAACCTCCCCTCATAGCCAATTCAGGTTTCTTTCACAATCAAATATAAAACTATGTAATACCTACATGTAAGGATGGTTTGGCCCTACTATAGAGTAGTTTGCCTTGATAAGGGGTAAATGTATTCCTTAGTATCGAGAATGTTCTAGTTTTCTTAGTCCCATTTTTGGCAATTCAGTAAGCAACTTCTGCAAGTAGATGGTAGCAGAGAAACTCTGCAAGAAAATTTGAATTTTAAGTTGTTATCCATTGAAGATATAAGCAACAAGTTCCAGCTCCCTTGCAGTGGTTGAGAGCTGGAAGAAAGGCAGCTCCCTGACCTCAACATTATGCTAGAGGTGTCAGGAGAAAGATGGTGAAACTTTTTCTTTCCTCCTATTGCAGAAGCAGCACTCTCCAGTTTGGAATCTGTAGGAGGGATTCCTGAGGAGGACCATATGGGTAGAGAATTCTTTATTCTTTGACTAAAAGAAACTACCAATGTGTTTTAAACTGGGAAAAGCAATAACAGCCCTAGCTAAGTTGCTAGTTAGCAGTATACATCTGGAATCTCCAACTGGGTGAGTCCCTGTGTAGACTTTATCTGCTCTAAACCCTACCGTAGTGCCTTTGTAAATGGAGAGGCTTGTGAAAGCAATAACTTTGAAGAAGTTTGTATTCTAGCAAGAGGGGCACATAAGTCACTCTGCAATGGTAAACCTCTTTCCAAAGAGTCACCTTCAGTTTCTGGGGCAGGTCTCCCTATAAGGCCTAACTTGTAAATAATCCCATTGGCCACATGTCTCTTGTGCTCCACAAATAAATTTATTTGAAGATGAAAAGTCGGTAACCATAACACATCAGCCTTTAGGCTATTGTCCATATTCATAGTCTCACAGCTTGACATCTTTTTCAGATCTCGGTAAACACAGTCTAAAAATCTTAACTATCTCAAAAGTACCCCTTAGGCCACGAGGCTACTCTGTGAGTCTTAGGGAGCCCTGGTTCACCTTCCCTGTGATCAGTTTGTGTAGCGGTTACTCCCAACATGCAGGGCTTGGTTCACCTTCACACAATTTCTGGCTTTTTCACTTCCTTACAGAGGGCCCACTCAAATCCACACCACACCACTCTCCTTACTTACTTGCTCACAGTCTCTTTACCTCAATTGAGGACCCAAGAGAGTCTTGGATAGATGTTTCCTTCTCAAATGTCTACTCTTTATTTATTTATTCATTTATTTATTTTAATTATTTGGAACTTTTATATACTGACAGCCGTTTGCACATCATATCGGTTTACAAATAATTTATAACTGTGATAGCATAACTATCATTTTGGCAAGGCCTTTACAAGGAACAATTAACAAGAATTTTTTTACAGGAGAACATAAATAGATTACTAGTAATAGCAAAATAATATATAAGATAACTATGTACAGGTTTATGGTAAAAGGAAAAAAGGGTAACAGGGTAATGGGAGAAGAGGAATATACGGGGGGGGGGGGGGTTATAATGAGGGAAGGAGAGGCTGACAGGGTGGTCATAGGGAAAACGATCAGGAGGGAGATACCGACGGAGATGTCTTTAGAAGCTCTTTGGATTTCAGACATTTCTCTTCCAGAGCAAATCCAGAGACAATGTACCACTTGCTCCCTTGGAGCCAGTGCTAGTCTCAAGTCTGTGATGAAATAGCCAGCTGATACCTCTCACCTAGGCCCAGCCAACCTCTCCAACTCAGTTCCTCAGAAAAATCTCAATGCACAAAACCTCTTTTCTTTCTTCCAGTAATCCTTGACCTCCACAGCAAGTCCAAGAGAGCTGATAACTCTGTGATAATCTTCCACACCACCACTTGTTTCTTCTTTCTAAGTTGTATTTCATTGTCATTCTTGTACATCACTATCCCACTCTTAGCAGTGCTTCTGGGTAAAACACCAGCTGTTCTACTTTCTCTCTTTCTAGTGGCCTGGACCCTCCAGACCTCAAATACACCTCGAGCTCCATTCTCAGTGACCGTCCCTTTGGCCATATACACATTTTCCTTTTTTACTATCCTGTACTCACACAGTCATTGGCTAAATCTCACACCAGCCACTCAATCCAGAAAATACACCTACTGGAGCCATCCTAGAACACTATCTAGAATCTTCCCAGTTCAAGAAATGGAATAAACTTGTAACCTTTTTAGAAAAAAAAATCCAAACTACCAGACTTCTATGGGGCGGGCTGGCTAGGAACCTCCCCCTATCAGCAATTCTCCTCTGTTAACCCCAGAATTCCTATTGTAAAATATAGCAAGAAACCTTTAACTTTCATCCTTAATGACAAGTCCATTAAAACATAATCTGCAACCATAAAGGACTTGTGCCCATCTAGTAACACCCATGCCACACAAGATACTGGATGAATTCATTTTCCTGTGTTGGCTTGCATTTATTCATCATCTTGCTCTGATGCATTGGATGAAATGTAAATAGACTGTAAATATTTTGGGGCACTTTTATTCAAATAAAGAGAATTTGTTTTTGGGAGCCACACATCCTGGTGCTGGGTCTCGATTGTGCAAATGAACTGAAGTGGTTGGATCTTAGAGACTTATATTCTCTCTCCTCCCCTGACCCTCCTTTTACCACCTCCTGCCTTCACCATCCTCCTGTAAACAAGAGCCCTGATGTTCTTTTTGTGTAATAAAGAGACGGGAGTTACATGTACACAATTAAAAAGCAGTTGCAATGCACTCTAATCTTTGTATTATCAATAACCTTTGAATCTTAGAAAACACTGCAAGTTATCTCAAAATATAAATTTCACTGTGAAGCTTCATAGAAAAATGATTGAACTAGTGTAGGTTTGAAACTTGTGAGTAATCTCACTATCATCAAGGCTACAAACTAGGTTATTATCCAGCTCCTCACCTGTCATAAGCATTTAGAAGCCATATCTATCTCACAAACACACAGAGTACGGATTTATAAGAAACATGAAGATGGTTTTAAAGATGGGGCTCTACATTCTAAGGTAGAGAATTTCAGTTTCAGTTGTGGCTATTGAATTCAGGGTAGGAGAGAATGGAAGCCAAAGGAGAGAGAGGGTAGCACGACTTGATCAGTGTATGCATAAGTATTCAAATGTAGCCTATGCAATGTTATCTATAAATAAAAGGTAATAGGCAAGGGTGCACTGCAATCCCATAACATGGTACTGTGGCCTCCCTTCCCCCATTGCTTGAGGTGGGGGTAGGGTGGAGGAGAAGGAAAGTCCTGTCAGGAGTTTTTAAGATGATACTACAGAGAGAGCTGCCATCACTCTCCCCCCCCCCCCCCCCCAAAGGACTCCAGAACCTGCACCTTGTAAGGCTGATTCTTCCTTTTCCTCCGGCTCAGGCCCAATAATTATCAGTACTGGTTTAGACTGAAATATCTTGGCCCTGTCATCACTGTAGGATCCCCATGCTTACTAGACCCATATCCAACTGTGTGGTAGTGTCCTGATTTTGGGACTCTCCAGAACTCCAGTTTCTCCTGCTTTCTCAGTGGTAGCATATCTCACACCATAGTTCCTTAGCAGTCAGAGCATGTGGGGATACCCAGTGCAGGCCTGACTCACTGTGGGAACCAGCTGGAAGTTAAATAGTGAACATGAAGAACCTTTGTAATGCGATAGGTGGGAATAGTGGAACAAAAGTAATCACCAATAAATGTGGATGAATATGGGATTGCACAGAGCTTAGCATAAGGATCTTTAGACATGGTATTTTTACATGCTGTTTTTTAGTTTGCCTTGTAACAAGTTAGAATAGAGACAGGAAATGCTTCTGTAGGAAGTCTGATAAGCTCAATGTCTAACTGGGAGACATACGAGAACAGGATGTCTCTTAGCAAAAACTGCAGCTTGAAGTATGAGCTGATTGAGAAATGTGAATCCTAGAGCCAGAAATTAGGGCATAAAAAATAATAAATAGCCTCTGGCAGATCATTAGCAAGAGAGTACCTTTAAGCCATTTCATGTGATCTCCAGGTCTGTATCTCTCCTGGTATTCCCATACACATTGACTAACAAACAAAGACTGTGAGGGAAGTATCTTTGTATAAATCTTTATGCATAGCTTTATTACTGCAATACTGTTTGCCTTTACTGATTTATGAAATATTTGCTGCAATACTATTTTTCTTTTGCTAATATTTACAATCTTTACATATTTAGTAAACCAAGTATTTGCTTTTACAAGTTGTGTTTGTGTTTTCTATGATGTAATACACCACCACTCAATCCACTGTTTACACTCACTCAACTCTTCCCATTCCATCACCAAAGAGACACTTCCTCGGGCAAGCATTCACAGTTCTGAAACCATCAATACTTATGTGTAGAGAGGACCACAGAGCAATGTTTCTTGTAAGCTGTGTGTGTGCATACACAGGAGAAAGCAGCATGCACAAGAAAAGGAAAATATGGTATTTCAAAGAACATCGTGCACAAATTTGCATACTATGTTACACATGAGAAATTGTTTTGCTCACATAGACCCCCCCAAAATTAGAAGGAACATTGCCATCTAGCATACTGGTAGAGAGACTATCCAAACTGTACTTTGGATAAACTGCAGATTAGGATGGCATAAGGTATGGGAAATTAGAGGTGAGACCCAAGATCCATGGGCATTTCAAGAATTCTTAAGTCACAGTCAGAGTATCACAGCCTTATACATAACATATGCCCTGGGCACGCAAAGGCAGAAAATTCATTGTCTGTGTTTCTAGCATGGGGCACTGAAGGGGGGGGGGGAGTCACTGTTAGCAATGGATTCACATGAGATATGTAGGATTATCTACCTGTCTACAGAAATGGCCCAGGCAAACCTGTTCAATATGATGTCATGCCTTTAGCCACAGGCATTCACTGTCACCAGTAGCTGGCAAGACTTCCCATTACTATTCACTGGCTTTTCTTCATGGGAGTGGTGTAGATTCAAGCTATGACCCTAGCTATTAATGTTTATTGCATTTTTTATGTATTATACTTTTGATTTATTATATTGTGTATATTGTTGTTGTATTTTATGTGCTACATTTATTATGTACTGCTATTTATTGTATTATTTTCATGCTTTCTGAACCACTTTGGGTTAAACTATGTCTATGGAAAGTGTTATACAAATGTAACATGACATAATGTGGCAGGAAGCTGGTGGGGTAATTCTCTTTGGAGAACCCTGTAGCATATGGCCAAGTCTCCCTATGATATAACCACATATCTCTACTGGTTGACATAGGGAAAACAGTCTTGGGCACTCTGGATTCATGACATGGGATACAGTTGCCATGGTTAAGTTCAAAAACACATTGGACATGAGGGACACTTGGATTTGAGGATTTACAGACCTATGGGTTTCCAGGCCACTTGAAGTATGCTTACCTTCCCATGGAAGAGTTAAGTAGGCCATGTTCTTCCTATAGGCAGAAAGAGTCCTATGGATATTTAATCTAGCTCTTGTGGTCTGGCATTGGGGCCTTCCCAGTAGACTTGTAATTATTATGTGGGATGCCTCATGGATCACAGGGTCAGGGGAATGGATGCAATAACAATCCTCACAAGGAAGACTTAGCCAGGAGCCTTGGGGTTGTCAGTTACTCTTGACATGGCCCCTTGGGTTGGCAGAACTCTAATGGAAAGGCAAAAGTGACTGCATCCATACGAATTTCTGATCTATTAGTTAAAATTTGTAACCTATCATTAAAATTTCAATTGTACCTGAAGACTGGAGGGTGGCCAATATAACCCCAATATTTAAAAAAGGCTCCAGGGGTGATCCGGGTAACTATAGACCAGTGAGCCTAACTTCAGTGCCGGGAAAAATAGTGGAAACTATTCTCAAGATCAAAATCGTAGAGCATATAGAAAGACATGATTTAATGGAACACAGTCAACACTGATTTACCCAAGGGAAGTCTTGCCTAACAAATCTGCTTCATTTTTTGAAGGGGTTAATAAACATGTGGATAAAGGTGAACTGGTAGATGTAGTGTATTTGGATTTTCAGAAGGTGTTTGACAAAGTCCCTCATGAGAGGCTTCTACGAAAACTAAAAAGTCATGGGATAGGAGGCGATGTCCTTTCGTGGACTACAAACTGGTTAAAAGATAGGAAACAGATAGTAGGATTAAATGGTCAATTTTCTCAGTGGAAAAGGGTAAACAGTGGAGTGCCTCAGGGATCTGTACTTGGACCGGTGCTTTTCAATATATATATAAATGATCTGGAAAGAAATATGACGAGTGAGGTTATCAAATTTGTGGATGATACAAAATTATTCAGAGTAGTTAAATCACAAGCAGACTGTGATACATTACAGGAGGACCTTGCAAGACTGGAAGATTGGGCATCCAAATGGCAGATGAAATTTAATGTGGACAAGTGCAAGATGTTGCATATAGGGAAAATAACCTTTGCTGTAGTTACACGATGTTAGGTTCTTTATTAGGAGCTACCATGAAAAGTAGTCAGACACCAGGGAAGGGTGTCAACAATCCCGGCAACAGAGTTTCCCGCTTACCGCTGTGAGTTTTGTGCTCTTGATCAGATCTGTGTATTATATTTATTTTTTTTTTACAATATATATACTGTCTTCTCCAAGGGTCAAGGTGGCTTATAATTGAGTACATCCTTAAACAAAGAAACTAAATATCAACAGTTAAAACACAATATACTAAAAGTCAATCATAAAACAAAATAACAGCGTTCATATTACACAAAAGTGTGCTTTCAAATTTTTTCTATAGGTCTTAGTGTTATTTTCTTTGTGAAGAGATATCGAGAAGAGGTTCCACATTGCTGGACCTGTAACAGAAAATGTAGAGAAAAAATATTCGACTCGTTTGACTACCTGAAAACCTGGGATGTCTAGGAGACATTGACCTACAGATCTTAGCGTTCTAGTGGGTGGATATATTTTGAGTTGAGAGTTTACTTTTGGTGGAGCGTCACCATTCATGGCTTTATGCATTATCGTGAGTACTTTAACTTTGATTCGCTGTTGAATGGGAAGCAGTGCAATGGCATTACGATGGGAGAGATGTGATCATATTTGGATTCTAGCAGCTGAATTCTGGATCGCTTGAAGGACTTTGATAGTGTATTTGGGCAGACCTAGATATAGAGAACTGCAATAATCTAGTTTTATGATTACAAGAGATTGTAAGATGGTTCTGAAATCATTCAATTCTAGAAAAGGTTTTATCTTGCGCATGATTCTCAGCTTCCAATAAGAATTGTTCACAAATTGTTTTATTTGGGATTTAACTGAGAGTTGTGAGTCAAAAATAATTCCGAGATTGCGTACTCATGTGAAAGAGAAATTGTACATCCATGAAAAGAAATAGGAGTGGGAAGTTATTTTAACAGTTTTTTTGCTAAGGTAAATGATCTCAGTTTTGGAAAGATTCAAAGACAGTCTGTTATGTGATAACCAACTCTTTATTGTGGATATATAGATTGCGAGTGAGCCAGAATTAGTGTTGGGATCTGTTGCAGCAGGGGAAAAGAATTGTATGTCATCAACGTATAGATGATACTGTAAATCTAGGCCACTAAGGTGTGTACACAGGGGACGATGTATATGTGGAACAGAACTGCAGATAAAGACACACCTTGTGGTACTTCTGTCATGAGGGGGAACCGGAGGAGACTAATGGACCTATTCTGACTTGTTGAGATTGGTCAGAAAGAAAAGAAGGAACTAGGTCATTAATTCTAGTTTGAAAAATTTGAGATAAGAGTATGGTATGGTTGAGTGTGTTGAACACTGCAGACAGGTCTATCAAGATGAGAACATAATCACTACCATTGTTGAATCCTCTTTGAATTATATCAACACTTGATCTGAGGAGTAACTTGGTACTATAATGAGGTCTGAAACCGAATAGATACGGGTTAAGAATGTTAACGTCCAGGAATGTTTGATGTTTTTGGTGCTGTTTAATTAAAGTGCTTTTGAAACTGCATTGCATCTTTTTTAAAGAAAGTTTAGCCAATGAGAACCTGCTTTAGCACATTCGGGCCGATACAGTAAAGTCCGCGGGAGAGCGGGCGAATGCCCAGGCCACACTCCTATGTGCGTGATTCATTATTCAAATTAGGCCCAGCAGTAAAAACAGGCAAAAGGAGGTGCTAGGGACACTAGCGCGTCCCTAGTGCCCTCCTTTTGGACTGGAGCGGCGGCTGTCAGCGGGTTTGACAGCCGACGCTCAATTTTGCCGGTGTCGGTTTTCGAGCCCGCTGACAGCCACGGGCTCGGAAACTGGACGTCGGCAAAATTGACCATCCGGTTTTCGACCCAACAGCCAAGGGCCGACTTCAAATTTTTTTTTTTTACTTTTGGAAACTTTCAGGACCTACGACTTAATATCGCCATGATATTAAGTCGGAAGATGCACAGAAAAGCAGTTTTTACTGCTTTTCTGTGCACTTTCCCAGTGCCCGAAGAAATTAGTGCCTATCTTTGGGTAGGCGCTAATTAACATAAGAACATAAGAAATTGCCATGCTGGGTCAGACCAAGGGTTCATCAAGCCCAGCATCCTGTTTCCAACAGAGGCCAAACCAGCCCACAAGAACCTGGCAATTACCCAAACAGTAAGAAGATCCCATGCCACTGATGCAATTAATAGCAGTGGCTATTTCCTAAGTAAATTTGATTAATAGCCATTAATGGACTTCTCCACCAAGAACTTATCCAAACCTTTTTTGAACCCAGCTACACTAACTGCACTAACCACATCCTCTGGCAACAAATTCCAGAGCTTTACTGTGCGTTGAGTGAAAAATAATTTTCTCCGATTAGTCTTAAATGTGCTACTTGCTAACTTCATGGAATGCCTCCTAGTCCTTCTATTATTCGAAAGTGTAAATGACAGATTCACATCTACCCGTTCAAGACCTCTCATGATCTTAATGGAGCAAAGTCAGCATGGCTTTACCCAGGGCAAGTCTTGCCTCACAAACCTGCTTCACTTTTTTGAAGGAGTTAATAAACATGTGGATAAAGGTGAACTGGTAGATAATAGTATACTTGGATTTTCAGAAGGCGTTTGACAAAGTTCCTCATGAGAGGCTTCTAGGAAAAGTAAAAAGTCATGGGATAGGTGGCGATGTCTTTCATGGATTGCCAACTGGCTAAAAGACAGGAAACAGAGAGTAGGATTAAATGGGCAATTTTCTCAGTGGAAGGGAGTGGACAGTGAAGTACCTCAGGGATCTGTATTGGGACCCTTACTTTTCAATATATTTATAAATGATCTGGAAAGAAATACGACGAGTGAGATAATCAAATTTGCAGATGACACATAATTGTTCAGAGTAGTTAAATCACAAGCAGATTGTGATAAATTGCAGGAAGACCTTGTGAGACTGGAAAATTGGGCATCAAAATGGCAGATGAAATTTAATGTGCACAAGTGCAAGGTGATGCATATAGGGAAAAATAACCCATGCTATAATTACACAATGTTGGTTTCCATATTAGGTGCTACAACCCAAGAAAGAGATCTAGGTGTCATAGTGGATAACACATTGAAATCGTCGGTACAGTGTGCTGCGGCAGTCAAAAAAGCAAACAGAATGTTGGGAATTATTAGAAAGGGAATGGTGAATAAAACGGAAAATGTCATAATGCCTCTGTATCGCTCCATGGTGAGACCGCACCTTGAATACTGTGTACAATTCTGGTCGCGGCATCTCAAAAAAGAATAATTGTGATGGAGAAGGTACAGAGAAGGGCTACCAAAATGATAAGGGGAATGGAACAACTCCCCTATGAGGAAAGACTAAAGAGGTTAGGACTTTTCAGCTTGGAGAAGAGACGACTGAGGGGGGATATGATAGAGGTGTTTGAAATCATGAGAGGTCTAGAACGGGTAGATGTGAATCGGTTATTTACTCTTTCGGATAGTAGAAAGACTAGGGGGCACTCCATGAAGTTAGCATGGGGCACATTTAAAACTAATCGGAGAAAGTTCTTTTTTACTCAACGCACAATTAAACTCTGGAATTTGCTGCCAGAGGATGTGATTAGTGCAGTTAGTATAGCTGTGTTTAAAAAAGGATTGGAGAACCGGACTGTACAGTTTTCGGACTCCTCTAGACCTCAAGATGTTCATAGTTATTTTATTTTTTTTTTTTATTTATTCTCTCATATTTCAATTTCATTTTTCCTCTTAGTTTTGTCGATGCGCATTGTCATTTTTTTTTTTTGTGTGTGTGTTTTTCCTTTTTTTTTTTTCTAACTGCTGCCTCTACATAGTGTTTGTGGGTGGGGACGGGAAGGGGAGATGGAAGAGGGTATATGGACAAAATGGTTTACATCTACCTTCTGGTATTCATGTGTATTCCTTTTAGCATCCCTAATGGTCTTATAGGTTGCTGCTGCGGTACTTACCGTCGGTACTCATCATGAGGGGATTATTTTCACAGGTTATTTCAGTGCCTTATTCTGTTGTCTGTATACGTTTCTGATGTTAAACTTTAAAATAAAAGTTACAAAAAAAAAAAAAAAGGATTGGATGAGTTCTTGGAGGAGAAGTCCATTACCTGCTATTAAGTTCACTTAGAGAATAGCCACTGCCATTAGCAATGGTAACATGGAATAGACTTAGTTTTTGGGTACTTGCCAGGTTCTTATGGCCTGGATTGGCCACTGTTGGAAATAGGATGCTGGGCTTGATGGACCCTTGGTCTGACCCAGTATGGCATTTTCTTATGTTCTTATGTTCTTATGTTAAAGACCTCTATCATATCCCCCCTCAGCCGTCTCTTCTCCAAGCTGAACAGCCCTAACCTCTTCAGCCTTTCCTCATAGGGGAGCTGTTCCATCTCCTTTATCATTTTGGTTGCCCTTCTCTGTACCTTCTCCATCGCAACTATATCTTTTTTTGAGATGCGGCAACCAGAATTGTACACAGTATTCCAGGTGCGGTCTCACCATGGAGTGATATAGAGGCATTATGACATTTTCCGTTTTATTAACCATTCCCTTCCTAATAATTCCTAACATTCTGTTTGCTTTTTTGACTGCTGCAGCACACTGAGCCGACAATTTTAAAGTATTATCCACTATGATGCTGAGATCTTTTTCCTGGGTGGAAGCTCCTAACATGGAACCTAACATCGTGTAACTACAGCAAGGGTTATTTTTCCATATATGCAACACCTTGCACTTGTCCACATTAAATTTCATCTGCCATTTGGATGCCCAACCTTCCAGTCTTGCAAGGTCCTCCTGCAATGTATCACAATTCGCTTGTGATTTAACTACACTGAATAATTTTGTATCATCCGCAAATTTGATAACCTCACTCATCGTATTCCTTTCCAGATCATTTATATATATATTGAAAAGCACCGGTCCAAGTACAGATCCCTGAGGCACTCCACTCTTTACTCTTTTCCACTGAGAAAACTGACCATTTAATCCTACTCTCTGATTCCTGTCTTTTAACCAGCAAAATGTGCGGCTTGGCTCAGGGGGTTGGACGCGTGTTTTCGGCCCCTTACTGAATAAGGGGTAACACTAGCGGGTCGAAAACGCGCGTCCCATAGAGGGTTAACAGTGCGCTCCGTCAGAGCACACTGTACTGTATCAGCCCAATTGTTAGCAACCTTTTGGGCATTCATGCCAATAAAATTACTTATTCTCACTATTGCTTTGAATAAGAAATCTAATTAGGTTTGGGGGGTTGGATGCGCGTTTTCGGCCCTTTACTGAATAAGGGGTAACGCTAGCGCATCGAAAACGCGCGTCCAACAGAGGGTTAACAGTGCGCTCCGTTGGAGCGCACTGTACTGTATCGGCCCGATTGTTAGCAACTTTTTTTGGCATTCATGCCAATAAAATTACTTATTCTCACTATTGCTTTGAATAAGAAATCTAATATACAAATTGATATTGCTCTCTACATATTGTGAATATTTACCTGCTATATCTTGATAACTGTTTTGCATGTCTGAGATTTATATATGTCCTTTTGATTATTTATATGTGCTGTGATTTTCTAAGATATTAATTTACTGCATTTTATGATTTTGCTTTAGTTTTTTACACTGTTAAGAGTTCTCTGGAAGTTGGACACCAAATAAATTTAAATAAATAAATATTGAAACGGAGGGCATTCCAGGTTGCATTTGGATCAATGTCCTGGTTGGGCACACTGTGTCCTGTATGTACCTGGTTAATCAGGGTTGAATCTGGCTAGTTTCTGGATAAGTGGCCACCAGGGAATGAAAAGGCAGCCAGCTAGCCAAGGAAGCAATGATCCATAACTAAGCAGTAAAGAGGACATGCCTAAAAAATAATAAATATTAACTTCTCAAATCAAAGTTATCATAGATTTTTTTTCTCTTTAAAGTGTGTCTCTCCCCATTAATGAGCGCCCCTCTTACCTTCAAACCACAGCCAAGTAGGGCCCAGAGTGAAATTTTGAAGTACAGATATTTTCAGATTTTAAGCCCTGTACAGTTCTTCTGGTCTGTAATGTGCTATAGCAATGACCCCTACCGCATTATGGTTCTCCTGGCTCGAGGAAATGCCATGATTCCGTTCCTCTAACCGCCCCACCAGAACCTCCCTTGCGGGCACCCTTCACACCCCATCCCTCAAAACTGCACACCTGACCCTCACCAGAGAAAGAACCTTCTCCATTGCTGGCCCCCACTCTCTGGAACTCCCTTCCCACTGATCTCCGTCTTGAACCGTCCTTACGCAATTTCAAAAAAGGTATCAAGACATGGCTCTTCATGCAAGCCTACCCGGATGCTAACCAAACCTAGACAGTGCACCCCCCCCCCCCCTACCTTTCACAACTCGCTCTGCTTTATATACATGTGTACGGCTAATCCATTTATATAATGTACTCCTCCCATGTTGTGATTTTTAGTAAGCTATTATAGTTATTTTGGTTCCTATCCTCTCTTTCCTTTGATCTTCGCTCCTTCATCTCTCCCTCTAGTCTTTCTTGCTCCCGGCCCATCTCCTCTTTCCCTTTTCTTGCCTGCTCCCCTTCCCCCACTCCTCGTTCAATGTAATTTTCCTTTTCCTTTCTTTGAGTTAATTGTAAACCGGCGTGATGTGTTCTACAAATGTCGGTATATTAAAAGCTCATAAAGAAATAAAGAAATTATGGGGCGATACTGAAAATCTCCCTGAGGCCACCTCTCTAATGTGCCCCACTACCTCCAGCAGAAATCTACTGGCAGGACTCTGGCTCATAAGTAGCACTTTAAAAAAAAAAAAAAAATCCAAAAAGCAAACTTAAATGACCGGCAGTATTTCAAAACATTCCCAGGTCCCATTTTCCCTTTATTGTAACGGAAAAAGAACACGTTAAAAATTAAGAACATGAAAGCAAATTGTTCTGTTGATCAACGATCCCTTAGAAGGCAAACAAAAAAATAAATCCTGCACTCAGTTATATAAAATAGAGGTAATGATGGATTTCCTTAGGCCAGTGCAGAAGTAAAAGTCAACAAACCAAAAATATAAGGTGGTACCTTTCTGTTGGACAAACTCAACACATTTCTGGAATAGCTTTTGGGTGCTTTATGCTCTTCGTCAGGTCAAAACAAAATGAGTGGCTCAGAGCCAATAAATGAGGTTGCCTGAGCATATAAGTGAATTAAACAAGTGACTTGCAGATTACATTACAATGTGGGTGTGAAGGGAAAAGGGGGTATAATAAATGTTTTTGCTGTTTTTCTGTTACCTTCTTATCATGCTGCTGAGTTATGTCTGGGAGTGAGTTCTCTGTTAAGTCCTTTTATATTAGTTTTGAAGTGTTTTATCATTTTCACGTTGAATGTCTTAACGTTTCTTGAGTGCTCTGAACTATCACATAATACAGTATGACTTGCCCACAGACGGATGAGATGCAGCAATGGAGCTGAGCTTTGTTGATGATGCTGTAGGAGGGCTGAGGTATCTCATTTTCTGGGCTCACTGAACTTGTGACTTGATACATCTTTCATTCCAGGTGATTACAGCTTGCGGTGTTCTGCTCCTCTGTCGATCAGATTTTTCCTATGATCTTATTTTCAGATTTGTCAGCGTTTGGGTCCACTGAATTGTGAGCACATTTTACTTACCAGCTACTCATATCTGTCCTGTACATGGCTTCTGCAGTCTCTCTTTTTTAAACATTTTATTTATGCTGTATTTACACATATATACAAGTGCAGATCCTATAGAACGAAACATATGGAAATCACAAGTAGTAATATAAAGAGACAAAAAAAGAAAACAATGTCTCTATATTATTTATTTATTTGTTTGTTTTTATATACCGGTGTTCGATTTGCATATCACATCGGTTTACATATAACTTAAAAAGTGCAGGAAGTCAAGCATTTCCTTTTGTTTGGTACAGAGAACACTAGAAGCAGTAAAGTGAGGAGAAACAGTAACATGATTAAAAACGATGGTGGTAATAGTAATAAACAGTTAAATAACATTTGTGACCGTAATAAACAATATGGTAGTGATAGTAATAAACAATAAATAGCATTTGTAATCGTAATAAACAGTAAGTAACATTTGATGTAGGGTGTATCTGTGGCAATGGCATGGGGAGCATGTTAAATATACATATATGGTGACACTGAGACAGTGTTTGTATGTTACATTATTAGGTGTTAGGGAGAAACATCATGGGTAATGACCTGACAGATATAGTATAAAGGCTATAGAGTGGATAGACATTTAATTATGGTGTGTTGGGTGCGGGTGGTGTTTTCCTTGCCTGTGGGGGTTAGGGCTTGGTTTGGGGTTTGTTCATGTTTGTTGTTGGGAAAGCTTTGTGAAATAGCCATGTTTTGAGATTTTTCTTGAACAATTGGGAGGATGGTTCTGTTCTTAGTTCTGTGGGGAGTTTGTTCCATAGGGTGGGAACTCCTCAAAAACTGTGTATATGGTGGGAATACAATAATTGGAAGCAAATAAAGCAAAAACATGACACAAGGTAATAATTAACAGCTCCCAATACATCAATCTGGAGGTCGATATTCAAAAGCCATTTAGACAGGTAAGTGGTGATATTAAAGCCATATGTGGTTAAATTCTAGCCACATAAGTCAGGAGTGTTCCAGGGTCGGGTGGGAGGCGTTTTGTGGAGGAGCAGAGTTACCCGCATAAATTCTGCTGCTAACTTTAAGATAGCCGGGTATATTCAGTGATGCAACTGCGCCACTAAATATACCCTGCTAGTTAGCCGGATATGTTTATCCGGCTAACTAGCTCAAGCTACTCAGCAGCTGAATATTGGCCTCCTACAGAATAACTCAAGAATTCAGCCGCTTTAACACCTGGAGGTCTGTTTAGAAACTAGAAAATCTTTCAGTTGTTTAGGGTCCTAAAAGAAATATCTTATACTCTGATAGTTAATTACACGGCACTTGTGCGCCAGTAGCCATAGATATCTGATGCCAAATAATTAACTCCTGATATCATTTTTGGGTATTTATGGAAACATCAAGGAAGACCTAAATGCAAACGTTTTGTTTATGACAAAAAAGACAAAAAAAAATGCAAAATCACATTTTTATCCTGCAAAAACACCAGTGTCAGAGGATGTGAGCTGGTTTCTCCTCTCCTGGAACTGATCTTTCCAAAAGACCTATTAAGTCCAAGATATCCAAAGTAGTTTTTGGCAAATCAGACGACTCCATTCCAGAATCCATAGAACTTCTGTACCCCAGGGGGAAATAATATATATTATCCACTAGTGATAGCCCTTCCGGTGGAATGTCCAAAATCTCCCTCAAGAGTTTTTTGAACATATCCCCTGCAATTATAGATACTTGGGGAAAAATAATAAACCTTAAATGAAAACCTTGGGCCTTATTCCCGATAGCCTCAAGTCTCCTATGAATTACTCCACCATCTTTATTCATACAAGAGTGTCCTTGATGTGATGCCTCAACTTTATCTTCCACAATGGCTAGCTGCTGTCTGTTCACCTATAGCAATTCTCTTGCTTCTCTTGATTCTTCGGTCATTTTCACAAAATCAAGACCAAACAATGACCAAGGTATCTATCTAAAGCAAGAAAAACAAGTAGAACCATGGAGACTGCAAATGTTAATATGAATATTGTCACACCCGAATATTAGTAGAGACCTTCATATAATAGAGATCTTAGCGTTCGCTATAATGCTGTTCCTATATCTTACAGGAATGCTTAGCGTTTGTTCAATTGTCTCTTTAATTGTATAATCATTGGTCTCGTAGCAAAAAAGAAAAAAAAATGTTATGGAAATGATTTTCCTTAAACCAACTTGTGAAAGTTTAAAATAGCCATAAGGAAACAAAGGTGTGCACTTATCTTTAGAAAGCGATGGCTGTAATGTTCATATTCAATTATATGATGGGAGCAAACCCAAAAAGACACCCAACACACTGGGGTAGATTTTCAAAGGGGTACTCGCGTAGGATACACGCGTACCCCCCGAAAACCTACCCCAAACCCCCCCTGCGCGCGCCGAGCCTATTTTGCATTGGCTCGGCGGCGCGTGCAAGACCCGGGATGCGCGTAAGTCCCGGGGCTTGCATGGAGAGGCGTGCCGGGGGGGCGTTTCGGGGGCGTGGCATGGGTGATGCGACATTTCGGGGGTGGTGCCGCGGGTGTGGTTTCGGCCCGGGGGCATTCCGGGGGCTTGGCCGTGCCCTCCGGAACAGCCCCCAGGTCGGGTGATGGCACGCCAGCAGCCCGCTGGCGCGCGCAGATTTACATCTGCCTCTGGCAGGCGTAAATCCAGTGATAAAGGTAGGGGGGGTTTAGATAGGGCCGGGGGGGGGGGTTAAGGAGGCGAAGGTGAAGGGAGGGCGAAAGAAAGTTCCCTCCGAGGCCGCTCCGATTTCGGAGCGGCCTCGGAGGGAACAGAGGCAGGCTGCGCGGCTTGGCGCGTGCAGGCTGCCCAAGATCGGCAGCCTTGCGTGTGCCGATCCCGGATTTTAATGGATACGCGCGGCTACGCGCATATCTATTGAAATCCCGCGTACTCTTGTTCACACTCGCACAAAATTATAAATTCTACCCCAGCGTGCGTTTCGATTCTTCATCAGGAGCATTGGGTAAATGCTGTGAAAAGAAAATATGTGAGTCTAAACAAATAAACTGTGTCATTCATTAAAATGCATTAGGATGTTATCGCGGGCATTAGGGCCCTAACGCCCGTGATAACGCCATAATGCACGCGTCATTTATTGCTTCGCGAGATGTGTATTCAAATTTTTTAATTTTAGTCAAAGGGGAGGGTTTGGGTGGGGCTTATTAAAGTGAGGGCTGTTTAACGTTGCATGCAATAGTGTAACGCATGTTATCGCACGTTTTAACACCGGAAATAACTACACATTCTTTCCTGTAGTTAAAGGGATTTACGATAAATATTTGTGGAGTAGGTTGGAGGTTGAGTAAGTTGTGTGCCTGCCTAGTTCCAGATCCCCATCCAATCTTTTCATTTTAGATGGTTCCATGCGGTGATCTCTTCCCACTTTGAACTGGCTTATCTTGCATTCATTGGTGATCTGGGTGACCGTCTTTTCGATCCTACATGCTTTTGTTTATAGTCTCAATGACGCGAGCAGGATAAGCCGTAGACAGCGGGATCCAAAATGGCAGCTCCTCTTAGCACACCTCCGTCCCAGATTGCGACGGAAGCTAAGGGATCAGAGGTGGGAACAGCAGGAGTAGTGGCTGCATTAGAATCTAAATTTGATAAAGTATAAGGAAAGTTTGACAAAGTTTTCTCCTTTTTGGCTGAGGTAGGTAAGCAAATGCAAGAGGTGCCCTTGATCTTCTCTTTTAGATGTGCTCAATGTCAGCAAAGCACACATTCAAGTTGAAGTCCAGTTTCTGCCACCTCAGCTTCCATAACATCAACCACAAAAAACAATGGTAAAGTCTGTTAGGATCAGAAATGCCCTGGGGCACACTATTCACCACTCCGGCGTTCTGGTATAAAGCCTATGTGGCTCTTTCTGACTAATTGAGTCATCGTTACTAAAGATAAGTACTTTCTACAGCAATCCATACACAATGTTTTTTGTCACATTTATTTTTTAAAAACCTAAAAAAAATATAAAAGAAGAAAAAGAAGGGAAATTTAAATGAGAGCTTTACAACCATGACCAATGATTAAAAGTCTATAATAAACCACAATACATATGAAACTCCAACATATGTGGTAGACTTATTTGGGAGAGTATCAACTTATTAAACTCTCCAAAAGTTGTATGAGGTCGGGTTGAAAGCAGAAATTAGCATTTCTGATCCTAACAGACTTTACCATTGTTTTTTGTGGTTGATGTTATGGTATACGTGGTTTAAGCAGTTATTGAACCTCAGCTTCCATGGCATCCAGAGGAGATGAAGGGCAATAATTCTCAGGCACCACGCTCCCTCTGGAGCACACCAATAATTTCTCACAATGCACCGGGTTCTCCAACACAGAGGCTCAAAGGTTCCCTCACGTCAGGACTAAGCATTGCTTCCTCACCAGAGGCAGCCAAGGACCCAATCGATGCAACGGGAGCCTGCTGAGACATGTACTAAATGGATGGCAGTCTGCTGAAGAAGAACATTGGATTCTATGGAGGTGTAAGTACTGATCTCTCCTTTTCTCTTCTTGCCCATAAGAAAATATTTTAACAAGAAGAAATAAAAAAAAAAAAAAAAAAATTAGCAGGCACATGCAGAATTCGGCAACTCAGCGGGAAGCAGGTCACAGCCACCTTGATTCCTGTGATGACTATGTGATTCTGTTCTCTAATGAGATCAATTAAAGGGACACCATGGGGGGGGGGAGGATGTAATGGGAAAGAGACATTTTTGGCATAAGGGGTTTCATCTTCTTAATGCTATTCTAGAATTTTAGTGATGCCATAATTTTAGTTTTTACTTGTTTACATCACATAAAATTAAATTAGATGGAAACAGAATAGTGTGACAGGCTGCAATAGGTGACATTATTTTTTTCAGTTCTGTGTTACCTTTATATACTGCCTTCCTTGAACAAAGTTCAACCCAATGGGATTTACAACAGAAATAATACAATAAATATGTGCACTGGTTTTGTTTTTGTGTCGTTTTCATTTTGCGCCGTTATCTGTTAAATTTCATTTTTAAAATGGTTTGGGAGGTATTTATTTCAGGTTTCCCTAATTTCGGAGTTAGTGCACACTAATAGGACTTGTTTGTGCAAGTAACTAAGGAGATAGCCAATGGGAATGCAGAACCATTCCTCTAGCTAACGAACTGCTCCCCAATTGACACCTTTAACTTATTGGTAGCATTTTTTGTTAGTGCGCTAACATCCAGTTAGTGCACCCTAACTCCAAAGTTAGGGAAACTAGGTAATGCACACTAACATCTACTTAGTGTACATCAAAGTCCTGTTAGTGTGCACTAAGCCCGTAAATAGAAAAACTATAGTTATTGTGCACTAAATCCCATTAGTGCGCACTAACACGAAATACTAATTTTCACAAAATTTTGTAAATTTTGTTGCCATTGTCTAGTTCATTGAATACGGATGCACATCCCTAATAAATAACATATACATCCTAATAAAATAATATATCAATAAAAATGTGCATGTATCAAAATAGGAAAATACATTGCCTAAAATATTCTTGTAACTATTTTCATATACAAACTTCTGATTAAATAAAGTGAACATATAGATTGACAGGCAATAAGGGAAGACTGCACTGAGTCTCCTAAGTATCCCCTCTTCTGCAGATATATCAAAGGCTGTTTCTGCTGCTGTCAGTTTGGTATCTTTGTGCATTAGCTAAATGTAATTGCGGTATTGTCTAATGCTGCCTGGAGGACTGCATTATAGTACATTTTAATCTGCATATAAATGTAGGTTTTCATTCTGACAGCATTTGTTGTACCAATGTTTTGCCTCCTGAGGGCACTACCACTGAAAATATTTTTCTAATTTATTCTTATTGGAAATAAAAACTATGTATACAGGAATGGAAACAAACATTTTCTGAAAACCTGGATACCAGTCAAAAATATTTTAGGGGTCAGGAAAAAAAAAATTCTCTGATAAACTATGTATACAGGAATGGAAACAAACATTTTCTGAAAACCTGGATACCAGTCAAAATATTTTAGGGGTCAGGAAAAAAAAAATTCTCTGATAAGTGTTCTTTTTTTCTTTTTGTTTATAGGCTGAGCAAACTTGCCAATCTTGCCACTACAGTTTTCATGACTTTGCTACTATGCCACAGAGAAAAATGAAAACACAGATTTGGAGAATGGAGTCCAATCAGTATAAAAGCATGGAGATGCAAATTAAATTGAATTACATTTATGTGCATGCTCTGCCACTGCTTCACTGTTGCCATTCTAGACCAAACTGCTTCACTGTTGCCATTCTAGACCAAACTGCTTGCCACTGACCTTTTTCTTGATGAATTCAATAATTTTCTGACTTCTCTGCCTCTCCTCACCCATCTGGTTCAGATTTTAATCACCGTCTGGACTGCTCAGCTTCCTCCGCTCCTTTCTACTCCTCCATTGACTCTTAATTTTTCACTTTGCTCCACAGCCTTCCCCCACTTTACTGGTTTCAGTCTAAATCTGGTCATTACCAAAATCGATCCTTCTACATTCATTCTAGCTCTTGCTTTTTCTTCTTTTTGTCATTCCCATCTTCTTATCTTTCAGTTTTATCAACTCCCGTATCTGCTTCAAACACTGCAACACAGTCTCCTCATTTGAGCTAGCTCTCTTTGGCAGTCAGATCATTATAAAGAATCACAGACAATATCAACAGATAAGGAAGACATTGAGGCCCATCTAATCTGTGTATTCTTTTTTAATCCTACTCTCTGTTTTTAATCCTACTCTCTGTTTCCTGTCTTTTAACCAGTTTGTAATCCACGAAAGGACATCGCCTCCTATCCCATGACTTTTTAGTTTTCGTAGAAGCCTCTCATGAGGGACTTTGTCAAACGCCTTCTGAAAATCCAAATACACTACATCTACCGGTTCGCCTTTATCCACATGTTTATTAACCCCTTCAATTTTTGAAGGCGTTTGACAATTTTTGAAGGGGTTTGACAATTTTTGAAGGCGTTTGACAAAGTCCCTCATGAGAGGCTTCTACGAAAACTAAAAAGTCATGGGATAGGAGGTGATGTTCTTTCGTGGATTACAAACTGGTTAAAAGACAGGAAACAGAGAGTAGGATTAAATGGTCAATTTTCTCAGTGGAAAAGGGTAAACAGTGGAGTGCCTCAGGGATCTGTACTTGGACCGGCGCTTTTCAATATATATATAAATGATCTGGAAAGGAATACGACGAGTGAGGTTATCAAATTTGCGGATGATACAAAATTATTTAGAGTAGTTAAATCACAAGCAGACTGTGATACATTACAGGAGGATCTTGCAAGACTGGAAGATTGGGCATCCAAATGGCAGATGAAATTTAATGTGGACAAGTGCAAGGTGTTGCATATAGGGAAAAATAACCCTTGCTGTAGTTACACAATGTTAGGTTCCATATTAGGAGCTACCACCCAGGAAAAAGATCTAGGCATCATAGTGGATAATACTTTAAAATCGTCGGCTCAGTGTGCTGCAGCAGTCAAAAAAGCAAATAGAATGTTAGGAATTATTAGGAAGGGAATGGTTAATAGAACAGAAAATGTCATAATGCCTCTGTATCGCTCCATGGTGAGACCGTACCTTGAATACTGTGTACAATTATGGTCGCCGCATCTCAAAAGAGATATAGTTGCGATGGAGAAGGTACAGAGAAAGGCATCCAAAATGATAAAGGGGATGGAACAGCTCCCCTATGAGGAAAGGCTGAAGAGGTTAGGGCTGTTCAGCTTGGAGAAGAGACGGCTGAGGGGGGATATGATAGAGGTCTTTAAGATCATGAGAGGTCTTGAACGCGTAGATGTGACTCGGTTATTTACACTTTCGAATAATAGAAGGACTAGGGGGCATTCCATGAAGTTAGCAAGTAAAACATTTAAGACTAATCGGAGAAAATTCTTTTTCACTCAACACACAATAAAGCTCTGGAATTTGTTGCCAGAGGAGGTGGTTAGTGCAGTTAGTTTAGCTGGGTTCAAAAAAGGTTTGGATAAGTTCTTGGAGGAGAAGTCCATTAATGGCTATTAATCAATTATACTTAGGGAATAGCCACTGCTATTAATTGCATCAGTAGCATGGGATCTTCTTAGTGTTTAGGTAATTGCCAGGTTCTTGTGGCCTGGTTTTGGCCTCTGTTGGAAACAGGATGCTGGGCTTGAAGGACCCTTGGTCTGACCCAGCATGGCAATTTCTTATGTTCTTATGTTATCCATATTTTCAAAATATAATACTGTGAAATCCATCTTGATAAAGTAATAAAACATGAAAAGAAAACATTTAAATGCACGCATGAAATTTAGAAGAAAAATATATTCCACATTTCTTGTAGTCCACAATGAGGGAGGACCCAACAAAGAAAAGTCCAGAACAACAATTTTGAAATAGAAAAAAGGAAATTCACAGAATCACAGCCAGTATAGATGCATTCCCTAGCTATTCCATACAGAGGTAAGTGATTAGTGGAATTAAACAATAGCAGTTACAGCTCCCTGCATTTATTTTTAAGAGTTTTAAAATAACTGAAGTTGAAAGGCTTTGTAAAAACTAAATTTAATATTTTCAAATTTCAAGACACATTTGCAAGGAAATCTGATAAACATTTCCATAGCAATAGCAGAAGCTTTTCAGTACAATAAAAGAATTACTTTTCTCTTTTCTTGAATGCTTGAATGGATCTGGATAAATTCAGATCTTTTCCCCTTCAAATTATACAATATGGCATCTAAAAAATAAATATAGAATCTTCTCTTTTCTGCTCAAACACAACGGTCACCTTTCCACACACAGGATCCCAGAGGCAGACTGGGCGACAGCACAGTCCTAATAGAGGAACTTCTAGACTAGAAAAACAATCGTCGCACAGGATTACATAGTTCGGAATAGGGTATCTGAAATAGGGATTTGCACTTGAAACATTTTATTCATTTCATTTTACTTTTCATGTTTATTTTTGTTGTTGTTGCATTTTTATTTTGTTTCATTTTGTTACTTATGTAGCTCCCGTTTTGATCCACTATTGGGCGTAGGGACTTTTACTAGATGTATCATGGCCTAGGGCAGGCCCCATGTCCTCCTGGAGCTCCTGCACAGGAGAGAAGAGTATACACACTTTAAGGCCCTTAGGATTTTCTCTTTCAGGGGCTTTTCTGCTCATCGGCCCAGTCAAAAAACAAAACACTACACTGACTCCAAAGCTGCTGTTTGAAAATGAAAATCTTTATTGGAACTGATAGCAGGATAAAATCCTAAAGTCCGAAGTGATACACCAATGGCTAGTGTACCAAACAGTTTGGAAAACAAAGTCCAAATCGCAATGAAAAATATGTCTCTTACAGTATCATGGTGCTGCACACCCTTAGCAGGCAAGCTTTTTGGAAAGGGACCCTCCTCCCCTGGATCTTCCCCAGTACCACTATTGGGATGTAGTTTTTTTCCTACTTCTCAAACATCAGATGAGTCTCTGTAAGGCCTTTCTCTGGCAGACAGTTCCTCTGGCAGCCAGGCTCATCTGCATACTGCTCCCAGCATCCCCCGGGAGAGGAGTCCAGAGGTCACCGCAAGCGATCCAGGGATTGAATTCCACAGCCCCAGCTTCCAGAGGCCCCGCACCCTTTGCAATAGAAGAGGATGAAAAGCGCACGCCTAACAGCTCGCAGATCTCAAACCCTTCAATTAACTGAGTGAAGATCAATTTAATGGTGGTTAAAGAGGATTGGTACGTATAGCTTTGCAAAATCTTTGGACTTATTAAAGTTTGGTGAAAGGTGAAATAGAGGGATATATTCTTTAGAGTTTGTTTGTGTCTGAGGTAATAAGCAAGCCAGAGATAGTTAATTCTAGTGTCTGTTTTTCCCACCCACTCCACTCTTGATTTTTAGGGAAGAGACACTTTCTCATTAAAAATCAATCAGGGTCTTATCTAAATCATATTATTGTACCAGCCCTTATTGAAAGTGTAATCATCCCCTTGTAGGACACTAGCTGATTAATTAGTAAATTCACCTGTAAATTTAAAGTATTCTAATTCCAACTCCCTTAGTATCCTAAACTTAACTAGGAATTCATTAAAACTAAGATGAAGGCAGCAGTCCAGCAGCAAGAGGGGGGATTACCAGTCTTTTATTTATTTATTTATGTATGTTTTTTTAAATATATTGTATTGAGTGTCACATGTATGATTTTTTACCCGCCGGTGAGAGATTGTATGTGTGCACTCAGTGCAAAGAGCTCCTGGCTCTCAGGGAACGAGTCCGATCTCTGGAGGCTAGAGTAGCAGACTTGGAGGAGCTGAGGGAGACAGAGAGGTGCATTGCTGAGACCTTCAGGGACATAGTAGCCAAGTCCCAAATCCAGTCTGGCAGCCCTAGTGCTGCCTTGGATCAGAAAGGTATCCCAGTAGGAGAACATCACCTTGGTGTAATAGGAAGTGATCCTGTAGCAAGGACCTGTTCTCCAGGTGATGTATTGTCCTCTCGCACTGAGGACAAGTCTCCCAGGGCTACTGCCCAGGAGGGAAAGATTAGACCGGCCATCATATTTGGTGATTCAATTATTAGAAATGTAGATAGCAGGGTGGCTGGTGGACGTGAGGACCACCTGGTAACTTGCCTGCCTGGTGCGAAGGTGGCAGACCTCACGCGTCACCTAGATAGGATTATAGACAGTGCTGGGGAGGAGCCGGCTGTCTTGGTACATGTGGGCACTAACGACATAGGAAAATGTGGGAGAGAGGTTCTGGAAGCCGATTTTAGGTAGAAAGCTGAAATCCAGAATCTCCAGGGTGGCATTCTCAAAAATGCTTCCTGTTTCACGTGCAGGTTCCCAGAGGCAGGCAGAGCTCCAGAGTTTCAATGCATGGATGAGACGATGGTGCAGGGAAGAGGGATTCAGTTTTATAAGGAACTGGGGAAACTTTTGGGGAAGGGGGAGACTTTTCCAAAAGGACGGGCTCCACCTTAACCAGAGTGGAACCAAGCTGCTGGCACTAACTTTCAAAAAGGAGATAGAACAGCTTTTAAACTAGAACAAGGGGGAAAGCCAACAGTCACTCAGCAATGCATGGTTCGGAGAAATGTATCCTTGAAGGATACTAATGAAACAGGAGAGTTAGGGCAAATTATCCCTAACAACTGAAAAGCAGGTTGTTAATACAAACAAAAAACACACTTTGAAATGTCTGTATGCCAATGCCAGAAGTCTAAGAAGCAAGATGAGAGAGTTAGAGTGTATAGCGGTAAATGATGAGATTGACATAACTGGCATCACAGAAACTTGGTGGAAGGAGGATAACCAATGGGACAGTGCTATATCAGGGTACAAATTATATCGCAAGATAGGGAGGATCAACATGGTTGGGGGTGTGGCACTTTATGTCTGGGAGGGTGTAGAGTCCAACAGGATAAAGATCATATAAGAGACTAAATGCTCAGTAGAATCTATATGGGTAGAAATCCCATGTGTGTTGGGTAAGAGTATAGTGATAGGAGTATACTACCGTTCACCTGGACAAAATAGTCAGACAGATGCTGAAATGCTAAGAGAAATCAGGGAAGCTAACCAATTTGGCAGTGCAATAATAATTGGAGATTTCAATTATCCCAATATTGACTGGGTAAATGTAATATCAGGACTTGCAAGTCACATAAAGTTCCTGGATGTAATAAATGACTGCTTCATGGAGCAATTGGTTCAGGAACCAAAAAGAGAGGGGAGCTATTTTAGATTTAATTCTTAGTGGAACGCAGGATTTGGTGAGAGAGGTAACGGTGGTGGGGCCACTTGGCAACAGTGATCATAACGTGATCAAATTTAAACTAATAACTAGAAGGGGGACAATAAGTAAATCTGCAGCTCTAACACTAAACTTTCAAAAGGGAAACTTTTATAAAATGAGGAAAATAGTTAGAAAAAAAATGAAAGGTGCAGCTGCAAAGGTTAGAAGTGTTCAACAGGCATGGACATTGTTTAAAAATACAATCCTAGAGGTGCAGTCCAGATGTATTCCACACATTAAGAAAGGTGGAAGGAAGGCAAAATGATTACCGTCATGGTTAAAAGGTGAGGTGAAAGAGACTATTTTAGACAAAAATACATCCTTCAAAAACTGGAAAAAGAATCAATCTGAAGAAAATAGGATAAAACATAAGCATTATAAAGTTAAGTGTAAAACATTGATAAGACAGGCGAAGAGAGAATTTGAAATGAAGTTGGCCATAGAGGTAAAAAGTCATAATAAAAACTTTTAAAAATATATCCGAAGCAAGAAACTTGTGAGAGAGTCGGTTGGACCATTAAATGACCAAGGGTTAAAGGGGATCTTAGGGAAGATAAGGCCATTGCAGAAAGACTAAATTAATTCTTTGCTTCCGTGTCTACTAATGAGGATGTTGGGGAGATGGTTTTCAAGGGTGATGAGTCAGATGAACTGAACCAAGTCACTGTGAACCTAGAAGATGCAGTAGGCCAGATTGACAAACTAAAGAGTAGCAAATCACCTGGACCAGATGGTATACATCCTAGGGTACTGAAGGAACTCAAAAATGAAATTTCTGATCTATTAGTTAAAATTTGTAACCTATCATTAAAATCATCCATTATACCTGAAGATTGGAGGGTGGCAAATGTAACTCCAATATTTAAAATGGGTTCAGGGGCAATCCGGGTAACTATAGACCAGTGAGCCTGACTTCAGTGCCGGGAAAAATAATGGAAACTATTCTAAAGATCAAAATCATAGAGCATATAGCAAGACATAGTTTAATGGAACCCAGTCAACATGGATTTACCCAAGGGAAGGTCTTGCCTAACAAATCTGCTTTATTTTTTTTTGAAGGGGTCAATAAACATGTGGATAAAGGTGAACCAGTAGATGTAGTGTATTTGGATTTTCAGATGGCTTCTAAGAAAACTAAAAAGTCATGGGATAGGAGGCGATGTCATTTCGTGGATTACAAACTGGTTAAAAGACAGGAAACAGAGAGTAGGATTCAATGGTCAATTTTCTCAGTGGAAAAGGGTAAACAGTGGAGGGCCTCAGGGATCTGTACTTGGACCGGTGCTTTTCAATAAATATATATATATATATATATATATATATATATATATATATATATATATATAAATGATCTGGAAAGAAATACGACAAGTGAGGTTATCAAATTTGTGGATGATACAAAATTATTCAGAGTAGTTAACTCACAAGCGGATTGTGATACATTACAGGAGGACCTTGCAAGACTGGAAGATTGGGCATCCAAATGGCAGATGAAATTTAATGTGGACAAGTGCAAGGTGTTGCATATAGGGAAAAATAATCCTTGCTATAGTTACACGATGTTAGGTCCCATATTAGGAGCTACCACCCAGGAAAAAGATCTAGCCATCATAGTGGATAATGCTTTGAAATCGTCGGCTCAGTGTGCTGCAGCAGTCAAAAAAGCAAACAGAATGTTAGGAATTATTAGGAAGGGAATGGTTAATAAAACGGAAAATGTCATAATGCCTCTATATCGCTCCATGGTTAGACCGTACCTGCTAGTCCCTGCTAGTCCCTGTGTACAAATCTGGTCGCCGCATCTCAAAAAAGATATAGTTGCGATGGAGAAGGTACAGAGAAGGGTAACCAAAATGATAAAGGGGATGGAACAGCTCCCCTATGCTAAAAGGCTGAAGAGGTTAGGGCTGTTCAGCTTGGTGAAGAGATGGCTGAGGGGAGATATGATAGAGGTCTTTAAGATCATGAGAGGTCTTGTACGAGTAGATGTGACTCGGTTATTTTCACATTTGGATAATAGAAGGACTAGGGGGCATTCCATGAAGTTAGCAAGTAGCACATTTAAGACTAATCAGAGAAAATTCTTTTTCACTCAACGCACAATTAAGCTCTGGAATTTGTTGCCAGAGGAGGTGGTTAGTGCAATTAGTGTAGCTGGGTTCAAAAAAGATTTGGATAAGTTCTTGGAGGAGAAATCCATTAACTGCTATTAATCAAGTTTACTTAGGGAATAGCCACTGTTATTAATTGCATCAGTAGCATGGGATCTTCTTGGTGTTTGGGTAATTGCCAGGTTCTTGTGGCCTGGTTTGGCGTCTGTTGGAAACAGGATGCTGGGCTTGATGGACCCTTGTTCTGACCCAGCATGGCAATTTCTTAGGTTCTTATGAATTCCCTAAAGAACTATCCTCTATTTGTTTGCCCTTCTTCAAATACCCCCTCTGTCTAAAGCAATCCCTCTATCATGAACCTCCAGAACATAACATTTTCTTAGTAACATGTCTCAGGAATTCCCTCTCTGATCTTCCCCCTACTCCCCAGAAACCTTGAAAACTTGGCCACCCTGATCTTGGGACCCAGCTACCTTCTGAGAACATTCCTCCTCCAAAACCTCTTTAGGTTACCTATGGAACAGGAAGCCCATGTGGGTAGAGGGTGGGGCACCACAGGGCCTTGAGAGTGCGATGGAGAGACTGAAGACCCCGCTCTACATTTCCTTTTTAAAGTGTTGCTGCTACTGCTAGAGCTGGAATGGAGAAGGGCTGTGGTTCAGAGGTAAGGGTAAGGACCAAAGAGGAAATAGGGGCAATCTGGGTGCAACGAAGGTGGACCCTTAGTACTGTGGTGTGGTTGGCACAACCTAGGGAGGGAACCCTAGGCCCACACTGACAGCTAGTGTGCTTACACTGGGATGTAACTGGGTCTGGAGCTTCAACTTTACCACCCCCTTTCCCTGCAGGTTGAATCTTGGGTTCCAGGGACTAGCAGGCCTTAGGTGATAGTCCCATGGGGCAAGGAGAGATAGAGGGTCCGAGGCCAGGCTAGTTCAGAGCAGGCAGCAGGAAAGGGCCAAAGGCAGGTGGCAAGCAAAGGTAATGAAGTCCAGGCAATGGTCAGATCCAGGAAGTCAGTCCGAGGCGAAGCAGGATCAAGGCAAGGAGGACTGACGAGGCAGGGAAGTTTGGACGAGACGAGGCAAGGCAGGCTGGGATACTTGAGAAAACACATACGTCACAGGATGCAGGAGACCCGTTGCTGAGGCAAGTAGCTGGAGTCACAGCTGGGTTTAAATAACCAGCTTCATGATGTCATCAGGAGTGGCCGGTGTAGTGTTTTCCCGCCGTGGGGCCTAAAAGGTTAGGAGCCTTGTGCACATGCATGCCTTGGGAGAGGCATGATGCAAAGGAGGAAGAAATGCTGGTGGTGTTCCTGCTGTGATGGTCAGCGGCATCCTGGAGCTATGGCAGTGCTTGATGTGAGTATAGCCAGTCGTGGTGACCTGCCATGATCGGGAAACGTAACACTGGAAACCTTCGCCCTTCACATCCCCTGTACTATGAAATGATTTTGCTGCAGTGGGGAATTGGCATTGATGACAGCGCCATCCCCCCTGCCCCCATGGGCACCAAATATATAAAGCTAGCCCTGACTGCAATCTGCTGCTCATTGATCTCCCAGTGAGCAATCTCTCTCAAATACAATCTATCCAAAATTCAGTTGTGCAACTTATCTTTTGCCAGTCACTACACTCATATAACCCCTCTTCTCAAGTCACTACATTGGCTCCCTATCCATTCCTGCATATGGTTCAAGCTCCTCCTTCTTGCCTAAAAGAACCCTTCACTCTGCAGCTCCTCACCATCTCTCCTCTCTTATCTTTCCCTAAACACCTTCTCTTGCACTTTGTTCATCAGGCAAGTCAGTCCTTTGTTCATCAGGCAAGTCAGTCCTTCTCTACCTCCAACTCCTAACTCCTTTCTTACCACCTGGCTGCACCATATGCTTGGAATAGACTTCCTGAGCTGGTGCGTTATGCTCCCTCTCCTGCCTTATTCATTCTAAAAACCCACCTTTTTGAGGGTGCTTTTAAATCTTAACCTCAATTATTCTGTTTACAGCCTTATTGCTTTCATTCATTATCTAAATAAATGAAATTCCCAAAGTCTTTTTTGCGCTATATATTTGTCATGATTAGTTTGTAAGCTCTGGTGTGCAAGAGACTGTTTTATGGGTTTTTGTACAGCGTTGCACGGGTTGAGCATCACTGTAGATGTGATAAGTAGAAGGAGTATCTACGCTTGATATCATTAAAGAAGGGACATTAGGGGATCCTGACTGTGAGGATGTAGAAAAGCTGACGTCACCCCAGGTGCATTTAGATACAGAGCAGGCATATATGAATGATTGTAAATTACTTGAACTAACTGCTAGTAAGCAGGTTGTACAAAAGAATAAAACAGTGCACATAGGTGTCTTATATGCAAAGGAAGAAGCTTAAAAAATTAAATTGGAGAATGTAAGAACATAAGAATGGCCGAGCCAGTATCCTGTCTCCGACTTGACCTTTACCCAAGCTCTAATATCCACTTGTGTCCTTGTCTTCCAGGAATACCTTCACAACCCTCTTGAACTTAACTGTGCTGCTTCCTGTAATTATGTTTGACAGAAACTGATTCCACAATTTAACTACCCACTGACTAAAGAAATACTTTCTTGTGTTTGTCTTAACACTAAAAATGCCCTGCCACATCCCCGTCACCTCTTGCCATTCCCTTATCCCTTCCATAGCACTGGTACAAGGTTAAAAGGGGCAGGTCCCACCGTTTCCACTTTAAAAATGGTAGCAGCCTCAGGGCCAGCTGGCGCCCTCTCACTTTACAGCCATAAAGCAATACAGATGTGAAAAAAGCTTTATGGCCATGTTACCTTCTGGATGTAAAACAACATGGTGTTGGCAGGCCCTACGGCCAGCGTCTTTTTAAAAGTAAAACCAGTGGGGTAAGAGTGACTGGGTATCGCTCTTGCCCTTTTTATTCGTGAACCAGCACTACAGATAGAGCAAAGGAGCTAGAAGTGAGTTAGGTAGGCCATTTTTTGGTTATTTTTTTAATTTAATGCTTATTTTGGTCTGGCAAACAAACCGGACCAAAATAAATATTAAACGAACTGAATTCCATTCCCCAAAAATGGATTAAATAAACCTGTTTGGTCCCTGTATGTTCCTACTATAGGCCCCTACGCAGAAACTAAACAATAGCAAAATTATTCACTTCTGTCATTCACGCAGAACATGGCCAGATCCTCAGAAAATATAGAATAAAGGATCACAATTCAGAAAAAGAAATGAACAAAAAAAACCCCCACCTGAATTGGAAACAACAAGAAGCCAGAATCTGCAAGCAGTGCAATACCAGAGAAATTAAAAAGAAATCCATTTCCTCCTGTACTGTGCAAAATATATAGATATAAGAGATGCATTTTCTCAAAACTGACATATTCCATTCACTAAACTGAAAATAAAATGCTTTTTTCTAACTTTGTTGTCTGGACATTTTTCTAATCACTTTGGTCTTCATCTCTGTATTTTTCCTGCTTTCCTCCTGTCAGTTTCCTAACTCCTTTTTCAATGTCTCCTTTCCTGTTCATTTTCCATTCATTCTCTCTTCTTCAGTTTCTCTCCTATTAGTTTCTCTGACATTGGTTCTTTTCCTGTCACCGTGTTTTCTCCATGCCTCTCTCTCTTTCTCTGCCTCATTATACACTCATAGCTAGATTTCATTTATTTAATTATAAACATTTCATACTCCGCCTTTTACCAAGAAGGGGCCTCATGGTGGACTGCAAACAATTTAAATCAAATGGGACAAAAAAATGGTGGCGGTTACAGAATTAACGCAACATTTTCCTCCTCCTTCCTGGAACAAAGTGCAGGGGTGGGGGATATGTTTGAGCAGCTATAGCACTCATACTTCTTTGCTGTTCTGCTTAACTAGCACTGCAAGAATAGCGTGGGAGTCCCGGCAACTTGTTGCTAAAGCTTACTCAAAGAGCCGCGTGGTGCCATAGGAGCAGGAGCAGAAGAAGAGGGTCAAGGGTGGGAGGAGATCTCTGGAAGGCAGATTGCACCAGGAAAGGGAAAATGTGGGCACAGGAACAAGAGAGAGAGAGTGTGGCGAGTATATACAGGGGAAGCGGGAAGAGATCGCAGGGATAAGCGTTTCTTCCCCTGGGTTGTAAGTAAAATCATGTTTGAAAAGCACTGATCTAGGTACACAGGTATGTGTAGATTGTTGCTGGGCAAATACCGAAGGATGTGACTGAAGCATTTCTAGATAAAAAAAAAGACTTGTGTAAAAAGCCTTTGCCCTGTTTGTTGCGCTCGGGGGTGGATCCTTGTCCTGGGGCAGAGGTAGAAGGCCTCCTGAGAGGGAACAGGAGGTAACTGCCCCCAGGGGGCGGAGCACTGGAGGTGACAGAGGCTAGGAGGAGCTTCACCACTGGAAGCCCGAGATCCCCCCGGGAGGAGCCCTTAAGGACCCAGGCCCGCTTGGACTTAGGTAGGCCTCGCAGGGTCTCCTAAGAGAGTGAATGTCCGGCGTGCCCACGGAGACAGGAGGCGCGCGATTGGGTTCAAAGATGGCTGCTGGTTGGAACAGGGAGAACCAGAACAGGGTTGGTGATGACAAGGCGAGGAACAGAGCCAGAATCTGGAGAACAAGGTCAGGCAGGCAAAGGTCAATGTCCAGAGGTCAGTCTGAGGAATGGTCAGTAATGCAGAGGTCAGGTACCGGAGGTCAGACGAGGTTAAAGGCAGGCTGGAGTCTTGAGGCAGGCGGCAGGCAGGCAGGTCAGGAACAAGCTGTGGTCTTTGAGGCAGGCGGCAGGCAGGCAGGTCAGGAACAAGCTGAGGTCAGTACCAGTAAGAAAGTCTGAGGGTACTACCTGGGTAGACAGACAGACAGACACAGGAACAAGCAGGACTCAGGAACTAGGATGCCGGAACAAGACAGGAACAGAACTGGAACAGAAGGATCCTGGAACGAGACTAGGAACAAGTACAAGCGCAGAGGCAATCTCAGAACAAACCGACCCAATTGCCAAGGCAAGGAAGCAGAGACAGGAACTTCCTTATATCGGGGGATCAATCAGGGCAAGCCGCAGAGCTAGGACCCGCCCTTGGCCCTACACGAGTCCGGGCAGTCCACGCGCGCGTATGGGCGTGGCTAACGTGGCTGAAGACGCCGAGCCTCGGCGTGAGGCCTGGCGCGCAGTGGAAGACCCGGCACCCGCCACCGCAGGATGCCGGGGCCTGGCAGGACTGGCAACTACCGCGAGGGAGGTCGTCCCGGGGCCCGCTGTGGAACCATGAAGGTGAGCAGGACCGCGCGCGGGATGGCTGCGGGCGGGGCGCGTAACTCTGTTGGAGGAATACAGTTGTCTGAACCAATGTTTGGAATTCCTAGCTCTGAGATAATAGGGCTAAAGGTTGCCAGGGAAATAAAATGCAAGGAGGATAAAATGTATGAACTTTTATTTGAATACCTATAAGAACATATTTATACAAAAAGACCAGCGAGCAAAGGAAGAGAAGCCGGGCTGGTTCCAGCAGTTCTCTGCTTTTCTTGGGGTTGTGCATTATGTGAGTTTGATAAAAGTGTCAATAGGAAAGTCCAGGGACTTCCTGGAAAAAGGTCAGCTCAAAATGAAAAAGATTGATGTTGAAATGAAAGATGTTAATGTGTAGCTTGTCCTCAGTGGCTAGGTTACTTCTGCAGTTATGGGTGAAGGGATATTGTCTGAGATTATTAAAACTGGCAGTGGAAAGTTTATGGCTTTTCAGTTGCTTAAGGTTCGGGGGCCCTGGGAGAACAGAGCTCATTAGAAACCTTGGAAAGTCCCACCGCTAACTTCTCTGACTCATAAAGGCACTTTACAGATCACTCAAGAATATAAGAAGTTTGCTGTGTAGATTTAGCATTGCTGATAGTAACAGATTACATTAGTGGGTAGTGAACAGTTCATAAAACTCAAAAGAACATGTAGGGGCTGCTGTGTGCATATTTGCCAGCCTGATTGACCTGGGGGTAGTTAGCAGTGAATATCTGATAAGCAACTCTTTAGATATGGACGTGTGAGACTTTATCAAGATATCAGAAGGACTGACCTGAGATCTGAGCCCCGATGCTTGGTACATCCATGGACAAATAGCGGTGGAATTTCTATTTATTGTTTTGTTTACTGCCTTGAATTGGGTTCAAGCTGGGGTGGAGGTTATATGGCAGAGTCAATCAGTTCCAGACGATCTATCGGCTTGGCCTGCAGCACCTAGATGCTCATTAATTGGCTGATGGGTATAAAGCTACAAGTATACAAATTGATTTTGAAGCAGGAGAAGACTTGGAGAAGAAGCTATCAGGACAAGGGGAAGTTTTGAAGGGCCAGATAGGACTAGAGAGAGGGCTCCAGTGTGCAAACTGTTAGGGGAGGCAGGTAAGCAGAGAAGGCATGGCGTGCTATTGCAGTGGGATAAGTGGTTAGAAAGGATTGTGCATTCAGGCTTGAACTAATAAAATCTCTGACAAATACTAATAAGAAAATTAATATTGCAAGATAAGCAGGGGCGTAGGTAGGTTCCAATGGGAGTTAGGGTTTTCAGTTTTCTTTTGTATTTATTCGCTTTTAAACAGGCCAGACCAATCATTGCAAATAAATAAAATTACCTACACAATCTGTACCGAGATAAAGAGACTGTTGGGTATTTTGTGGTTACCTATTACTGCCTTCAGGGATGGAAGAAAGAGGGATTCGTGGAGCTCAGGAAGGGACCCCTATCCCATGCTCTTCTTTAAAATTCTGGAAAACTTTCTCCCAACAAATTTCATCTTTTCTCTCCACGTGCATTTTCATGGACCCTGTTCAATGACTGAGCTTCCACAAAGGCATCTCAGTGGTGACACTTCTACTTCATGCTCACACTTTCTCACACGTTTCCCATGACCTGGTTCTTATTTACCTCAATATAACCACTGCCGTATTGATAGGATGAATTATGGTTTCCTACTTTTCTTTCTATCTTCTCTTGGAAATACAAATTCCCTTCTCTTTCTGGCTTTATTCTGGTTATATTTTTCAGGTTTCAGTGTCCAGTTCCAGTTGTGCCCGCTTAAAATTCAGTGCGCATGGCCAGGCTTATTTCTAACATGTATGCATATACGTGCGTATGTTATGAAATACAGTAGCTGTGTCCCTGGGTGCGAGCTGACAAGCATGCGTACATGTTTGAAAGTCACTGCCCCTATGTTCATCTGGGTTGTTGTTATCAATGCTGTGTGCAAAAGACTTTATATCGAGAAAACACTACAAGCAAAGTGAATGACCCAAAAAAGGAAACTTTCCCCCCGTTCAGGAAACCCCGGGAATACATCTCATGGCATAATAACAGGGTTCCATTTAAAATAGAAATTTGAGATATGTCCTCTGGAACGAATATCTGGGTTAAACCATCACAGGCGTTATCTCTGTATCTTCTTCAAACCTTGTATCTGCTACTTTTGAGTGATATCTTCTTTGTTTTGCAGATCTCTAGTGTTGTCATAACATGTTGTTCCCATTCATTGAATCTTTCTTTCCATATGATACTGACAGGGCTGCTGAGAATAGTTAGGCTGAGAGCATTTGGTTCAGCACACTGCATGAAAGGACCCCACCGCACCACCGTCGTGTAATGCAACAGGTTTATTCTTGCAGAGGGGTAAGGGGGTGAAGGGGCCCGCTGCACTGAGTGGCACTCTATCCCAGCCTCTCAGGGGTCCTGCATATTATTTCTGGCTAAACTCGCAGGCCCTATGCACAGTTTTCTGCTTCTTGTCTCTACATACGTTTTCCCTCTTCTGCTCTCTTCTTTATATGATTTTGTCATTCTTTTTATGCCTAGCATTTGTTTGATGTTGTACTCCCTCCCCCGTGAACTTCAGAGTGTGTGGGATATGTCTGACTATTTTGATTTATGCTGTCCTGAGATTTGCATGTTTCTCTTCAGCTCCTGTCCCCAATACAAGTCAGATTACAGATTACTTTTTTTTTTTTTTGTTTTCAAAGCTCTCCATGACACTTCAACTTCATATTTCATTGCATCAATCTCGCATTAATTGTCCTCTAAATCTATTTTGAGTCTTGTGGCATGCTCTAATCTGTCTCTTATTTTCGTGCTGTAAATCTGAACTTTGTCTCTTTCAATTCTTTGTCCTCTATTTTTTTAAATTTACTGCCATGCCACATTCTCTTAGTCATCTCTTTTATATTTTTACTCTCCTCTCCACCCTTACCCACTCTCTCTATCTATATTGCCATTTGTCATCATGCATTTGGTTCACCTGTTTTAATTTACACCTGCTCCTCTGCCCATGATCTTACTTGATTCTTGTGTTACTGGAGGTGTAAAAGCACAATACGAATAATAGTATGGCCCAAGTCCTAAATCCTGGCCCTATGCCACTAGTACTGCCTCCTTTTACCTAAATCCGATGTTTCTATTTAATCTCTACTTTTGATTAATGTGGCATTTTTCAGTTATAGAAGAGTATGACATGGTTTTGCGTATATCTTTAAGTAAGGAGCCTCTAGGAAAAGTTGTTCTGTATGTTATTTATTTATTTTAATTTCTATACCGGTATTCTGGTACAATCATACTGGTTTACAATATAAACAGATGTAAAATACATAAAAACAGCATTTAACAAAATATATAACAATGGTAAGATTAAAATAATAAAAGGCTAAAAATGACATCAAATAAAGTAATAACAATAACTTTAAAAAAAACAATAAAAGGTAACCAAAAGCCTCAGCTGGCATCTTCATACTGTACTACATTTTATAAAACTTGCATCAGACTCCATAATTATAATTCATCATGATTAAAAGCCGTAACTGTCATCTCCATAGTTTTCTTTTATTTTTAAAAATGTCCCGTCAAACTCCAAAAGCCTATGGGGCAGATCTTTAAACCTGCGCTCAGGCGTAGATTTGTTCGCGCAACTCGGCGTGAACAAATCTACGCCCGATTTTATAACATGCGCGCGAGTAGGGTTGCCCTCTAGCTCCAGGGTTGATCCAGTCCAGGATTTACCCCATTGCATGCAGGTACTTGTCGTGCTGATTTTCCTATTGCCACCCCTAAGAAACTATAAGACTACAAATCCTTGCATGCAATGGGGTAAATCCTGGATTGGATCAACTTGCTTGTGTGAATCTGGAACTGGTTGGCAACCCTAAGAAGGGGGAGAGAGTTGATTTGCTGTAACCTGGGTTTTGGAGAGACTTTTGGGATTCAACATTGATTCTTGTCAGCATAAAATCAAAAAGAAAGGATAGTTTCTCTGCTAAAAATGTAATAGGAAAACAGGGATTATAAAAGGTACAAGTTAGAAATTAAATACAGTATCTGTTTTTGACCACATCGGGGTATAAAGGGTACTTTACATATTCTATTCTTAACAATATCATGGATTACAAATTATTGCTAATTATATATCTGCACTTTCTCTTGGGACCCTCAGGAGAGTGATATTTTAGCTTGGATGATTGCTGAACCTAAAATCATATAACTTACATGTCCAAGATATTAGCAGAAGGCCAGGCTCAGTCCACCATCTACCCAACCAAATTTAGGACTTGGAATGCACAGAGGTTGGTACCAGGCTTATAAAAACCCAGCATCAGACCATCTTTGATTTTATGTGCCTCAAGTTAGATCAATACAAAACACAAACAAAAATAAATGCTCTGACAATAAAAATAAACTATTTTATGGCTCCACTTAAATCTTATCCTTCCCTTTCACATTTTCCTGTGGTACAACAGCAATAATAAGGGTAACTTTTAAGCAACTCCATGCGGCCTCCTATACGTCCGTATTTGGCTGCACAGAGCTTTACCACAGTATTTTATTACCTTCCGGTATCAGATAAATGCAGATTATAAAATATGCATATATCTATTCCCTAATATGCGTGTGTATGTTTCCTTTTGTACCAATATCTGCAAATGTGTTGAAAATGTACTTTTTCTATTTTTAAAACATATGCATGTATAATTTATATGCAAATAAATTTGTGACTTGCTCATATAAAACCCCTGTTTATGCATGAAGTGTTGTGCATGCTCGTGGAACAAGCCCACAAGCGGCTTCACTCACTGGTCCAATGCTGCCATTGGAGCCGTGGACCGACGTCGCCAATGCCTGCTTCTTTGTGGCCCGAGTGCCACTGCCATTTCTACTCTTCGCGGCAGGAGTCGCTGTTGCTGCTATCCTCTTCGTGGCTGAGTACCGCCGATGCAGAATCCGCAGCAGGAGCCGCCGCTGCACTTCTCATCTTCGCGGCAGGAGTGCCACCGACGCCTCCAGCTCTTCGCGCCCCAGGTGCCGCTCACAATTCTGGCCCTCTTGTGCACTGACGCTATCTTCGCGGCCTGAATGCCTCTGACCATCTCCTGCACCCGATGCACACGTGTCTCTGCTCTGAGGTTATGCTGTGATCCAAGGGCTCACTCTCTCTCGAGCAAGCGACTGCATTCTGTGCTGGCAACAGGAAGTTGGTATATTTTAAAGCTGCATGTATAATTGAAATCACCAGTTTGCCAAAACCTCCAATAATTCACCCACTGATCAATTTTAAAAGCCCTATGTGTGCCAAAGCTGGGAGATACGCACATGACTCGGCCTGGCACACGTATACGTGTGTATCTTCTGGTACATGCATAAACATTTTTCTCACCAAAATGGGCGGGGAATGAGCGTGGTCTTGGTGGAGCATGGGCGAGACACGGGCAGGCCAGAACTGCACCATGAAGTTTGCTTGTGTTTACATGCACAGGCGTGAGCCAGGGTCCCCTATCATATGACTTTACTTCTGCTATGGACAGCGTGTAAGTCGTGTTACAAAAAACAACTAGGTTAGTCAGCGGGGTTTTAAGGCTTAGGGCTAACAAGGTAAAAGGGAGGCAAGTTAGCTAGGGGGTTTAGGAAGTCCTCTCCTATATGGGGCCAAACTGGAAGCAAACTGGGGAAACAGATAATTGCATTGGCGCGTAGCTACTAAAATTCCCCCCAGTTATGCACTTGAGTCGTCATATGCGTGCAGATGCACGCGTCAATATAAAATCTTGTGCACATGTACGCGCGTATAGCCAATTTTATAACATACACGTGTATAGGCGCATATATGTGTGAATGTTATAAAATTGCTGCGTCCATGTGCAGGCAAACGCATGCACATGTGCGCCCGTGCACAGGTCTTAAACTTTACTTCCCAGTCTTTTTCTAGATCATCTCGACCTTTCTAGTTCTTCATTCTACACTCCTTTAATTCATCCAAGTAAGTAGTAAGCAATAGGTATGTCTGATCTCAATTGTGCAAAATAATTAGCAGGTGTAAAATTATATGAATAACTTGCTAAATGTACATGCATAAGTCTCTTATAAAATAATAACATGTGCATGTACTTCTTGGCCTTGTCCTGGAATGCCCCTAGTTGCCCCTTTTTTTCACATATAAACCTATCTCCGAAGGGACAGAGACAGGATGGAGACAGTACAGAGAAGGGCGACCAAAAAGGTGGATGGTCTTCATCGAATGACTTATGAGGAGAGATTGAAGAATCTAAATATGTACACCCTGGAGGAAAGGAGGAACAGGGGTGATATGATACAGACTTTCAGATACTTGAAAGGTTTTAATGATCCAAAGACAACGACAAACCTTTTCCGTTGCAAAAAAATCAGCAGAACCGAGGGTCACGATTTAAAACTCCAGGGAGGAAGACTCAGAACCAATGTCAGGAAGTATTTCTTCACGGAGAGGGTGGTGGATGCCTGGAACACCCTTCCGGAGGAAGTGGTGAAGACCAAAACTGTGAAGGATTTCAAAGGGGCATGGGATAAATACTGTGGATCCATAAAGTCTAAAGGATGTGAATGAAGAGAAGAGGCAAGGGGGTGGCTTGCGGGAATGACGACTACTACCTGGAGATTAATATCCTTATTCAACAAACATACACATGGTTAATGCGAATCAACATTGCTCTATGCTTCAACGGCAAGAGGAAATGTGGAAAAAAGAATTTGCATCCACAAAAAAGCAGGGGAGTAGCTTGCTTGTTACGACGGTTACTACCCCAAACCAAATAAGCCTGATACTTCACTTTCAATGCATATCCAGCATAGCTCTCTGCTTCAACAGCAAGGGGAATGAAGAAAAGATGATTTATATTCAGACAACTACCAACAATGACTGATTTACATAGTCTGGGTAAAACAAATAAGCATGGGTGTAGCTTGCTTGTTATGGTGGTTACTACCCCGAATAAAGCCTGATACTTCACTTGGAATGCATATCCAGCGCAGCTCACTGCTTCAATGGCAGGGGGAATGAAGAAAAAAGAGGATTTATATTCAAACAACCAACAAGGACTGAACTGCACAGGCTGGGTAAACAAGCATGGGAGTAGCTTGCTTATTACAGCAGTTACTACCCAGACCAATTAGCTAGATACTTCACTTAGATGCAGCTCCAGCACTGCTATCTACATCGATGGCAGGGGTGGAAGGGAAATAGAACCAAAACGTTACTTAAAAGGGACAAGAGCAACAGATAAGTATGAAAAAAATAAGTGTGAAAGCTTGCTGGACAGACTGGATCGATCGTTTGGTCTTCTTCTGCCATCTTTTCTATGTTTCTATATGCACGAGACTTAAAATGTGCGCATACTTTCAATGTTTATAAAATAGTGTGCATGTGAGTACAAGTTACTCGCATGCACATATGCTAATTTTATGTGCATAAAAGTTTTGAAAATTCATCCCAATAAGTAAATTGAAACGACAGGCACACCCTACTGAATCATTTCCTGAAAAGTTCCAGTTAAGACTCTTTTGTTCATAATAGATGCCTTTCTATATCCATGATTGTATTATATTGTGACATTAGCTTTCCAGATAATTCATTATATTGGATTCTCTGATGTACACCAATTTTTTTTTTATAGATTATACAGCTTATCCATTGTATTAAAATGCCAACCATTCCCATTGTATCAACTGATAGTGTTTTCATTAACTAAAACTAAGACAAGAGTAAAATTTGCTTTTCAGTTTTATTAATCAATTTCTCAACATGAAAGCTAAATTAGAATTGCAATTGAAAACATTCAGATTTAATTACATTTAAAAAATATGTATGTTAGCTGGCCTGATGGCTTCTGCTCCTTGGGCCAGACAGGGCAGGAAACACTGTGGAAACAATCCCTGGGAGCGAAAGCGTCATAGTAACATAACAGATGATGGCAAAAAAACCCATCGACCGATCCGGACTGCCCAGTTTTTCCTGTCTACACTGCAAAGATATACCCCAGCTGCCAGCCATAGAAGCTTGATAGCTTATCATATATCACTCCTTAAGTATGTTTTGTTTTTTTACTTCCTACTTCCTCCTTGGTTCTCTACCATCCTTAATAGATGAACAAACATTAACTCCAATACCCAGCACTCCCCTCGCCATCTCCCCAGCCATGTCTTACCACACAGCTTTTTTTTATAATCTAGACTGTTACCATAACTACTAGTGAAGCTGTTGCCGAAAAGTCTGGCCTTCCAGGTCAACATGTACTTTCTGAATAATACCTGACACCAACCTGTCGGCAGGGACTGGTGTCGGCAGAGACTGGTAGGTATCTGGGGAGCTGCTGATATTGCTCAAAACAACTCCACTATTTCACAACAAGTACGCAGCCTTGGTATCATCATTGACAGCAATCTCACATTTAAAAAATTCATCGCGGATACGGTAAAAAATGGTTTCTTTAAGCTATTTACGCTTAAACGGATTAAATCTCTATTATACCAATATGATTTCCGCACAGTTTTACAAGCAACTATTTTATCATAGATTGATTACTGCAATGCTCTGTTACTGGGTCTACCCAAAGCCACCATTCAACCTTTGCAAATGCTGCAAAATGCAGCTGCCCGCATTATCACCGACACAAGCCGCCATGATCACATCACTCCAGCTCTTCAGTCTTTGCACTGGCTACCTGTGGCTTACAGGATAATTTATAAATCTATGTCGCTGATACACAAAGCCATTCAAAACAGAGAAATGCTCTGGTTTACAGATGAACTACAATTCAAACGTCTTCCCGCCCAACGAGATTCCAGAATTTAGCCAAACTAAATATCCCAGCACCCAATCTGACTAAACTCTCTAGCACAAAAGATCGATCTTTCATCATTGCTGGATCAACAATATGGAACACCATGCCCTCTGAATTACGCCAGGAACTCTGTTACAAAAAATTTAAACAAAACCTTAAAACCTGGCTATTTAAAAAAGCCTACTATCAATGATCTGAATCCTCAACTACTCTTCCTAACTGCCACAATCTCTCATATATTGCTGATATTCTATTAATATAAAGTTATATACTGTATTGTTTTTCGTTTAGTTTCCTTGTTATATTGTAAAGCACAATGCTGAATTACTGTTTGAATGTAAACCGAGGTGATGTTATTTACGTACCCCGGTATAGAAAAATCTATAAATAAATAAATAGACTGTTACCATAACTACTAGTGAAGCTGTTGCCGAAAAGTCTGGCCTTCCAGGTCAACATGTACTTTCTGAATAATACCTGACACCAACCTGTCGGCAGGGACTGGTAGGTATCTGGGGAGCTGCAGCCTGCTAGAACCAACCAGACTACTTCATGGCCTGCAGTATCACTGTGTTTTCTTTCCTTTCTCTGCCTTTTGTTTTGTCATCATTTCTCCCCTGCTCTCTGCTCATGAGGGTGGGTTATTTATAAAAGTGCATCCTCAAAATCCCATTCCTGCTAGTGTTATAGAATATGATACCAGATAATGTCCAGTTGGACCATCTAGTCTGCCCTCACTCCCAGGGCAATGCCACAAACCCCAGCTAGCTTTCCCCCTTACTTCTTCACCATTAGTCTTCCTCTGTGCTTATCTCATGCTTTTTTGCATTCCATTACTATTTGTCTCTACCATGCATCTACCGCCCTTTTAGCAGAGAAATAGCTATAAGCCCTTTATTATTAAATGTGTCGATACCAAATTTCTTGGAAGTAGTGGGTTGCCGCTGAAATATGTTTTACCAGGTTTTGTGCTGATATCAGTAGGAAAACTTGTAAGAGGACCCAGCAGAGGAAGATTAAACATATAGGGCAATTGTTTAAGGAGGGAAGTTCCTGTCCTTACTAGAATTAGCAGTTAAACTGGGGATTAGGGATCTTTCCATCTTCTGTTATATCAATAAAGATCCACATTCAAACACAGTCCAGATAGAAAAGTTAGCTGAATAAACTTAGCTGGCTAAATTTGGACATATATTCAGTTGTGCAGCCGCATGATTGACTATAGCTGGCTATCTTAAAGTTAGCTGGTTAACTTTAGGACAGCTCTATGGCCTGACTTAGCTGGTTAAGTTATCCGGCTAACTCTGACTATCAGAGCTAGCTAAAAGAGCTAACTCAACTCCTCCTAGTTATGCCCCCAGAACGCCCCTAACTTAGAGGGTCAATCATCAAATTGCTTTAGGGTAATATGGCATGATAAAAGGGTCTAACACACGTCGGATGTGCAGTATTTAGCATGTGCAAATATGACAAGTATGCAAAAGCTAGAAAATTATGCAAATTAGGGGTTCATACCACATTTAACAGTGAAATAATGCATAACAACATAGGTTTTAACATCCCTTTTTTTTTTCAGTAGAGGGCCAAAAATGTTTATCATGGGACAGTGGCCATTTTGCAGAATGTGGTTATTATTGCATGCGATAATAAGAGGCCTTCTTCTATCAGACACAGTCTACCAAGGACTCCTGAGTCAATAAAAATACCTTTTCTTACCTGTCTGTGACCGGGAGCTACAAACTGGAAGATACATGCACAAGTCGGGCTGATACGCGCAAAACACATTTTAGAAACTGCCTAAACATGCACATATCTCCTGCTATATGCATATATGAAAAGTATCAGAAAAGCAGTGGAGCATAGATGTATAAGGGAGGCCAATAGATGTGCATGTATATACTTAAGCACAAAGGTACATGGCGGAGTGTCCTACCATGTAATTTAACTACGGCTATGATTAGAGTGTGGGGCATAAAAGCAAAAGATCTTGTCTAGTTAGCGGACTATTATGGGTTGTGACTAAGGGGGGAAAGGAAGACAAACTAGGGAGATTTGGAAGTCCTATACCTAGCCTGGGTGAACTGGGAACAAACTGGTGAAACTGGCATTGGTGTCAGTACACCAAAATAACCAAATACACAAACCTTCAGAGTGCAGTGTGTCTTATGCACGCCAAAAAAAAAAAAAAATTACCATTTTCACCTTCCTGTTACGCTCAACCCATCACCCCCTTGCAGCCCAGAACAAATCCACATTACCCCCATCCCATCCTTAAAATCTCCTCACTTATGTGGCGGAAGCGGGATTTGCGTACACATATGCATGCACATATCAAATAGGGCGCACATGTAGGCACTTTCAGTCTGTGTGATACTATTTGTGCATGTATGTGTGTATGTAATAAAATGACTGCAACCATTATAACATAGGCACATATATGCATACTTGGTATCAAATAGGCTGGAAGTGCCTAAATGTGCGAGAAGATTTGCGCACAAATCACAATTCCTTCATGTAATTGGACCAGTGAAGCAGCCAGTATCTGACTACTATTAGATTTCCCTCTAACATAGAATATTTTGGAAGACAAGGCAGGTAAGAAAAGGTATTTGATTTGGCCCAGCAGGACTATGTAGATGTGTGTGAGAAAAGCCCTCATTTACACAATCGCGATATTAGCTGCCATTATATCCGAGATCCGTGATAACGGTGGCTATCCCACGCTAAAAACGTTTTTTTACCCCTGTACCGCACCAAAAAAGGTATTGTTATTGCTGTTGTTAAATCCTACATTAGTATGCATAAAATTTTCATGACATGTAATAGGAGTCCCTCATTTGCATAACAATCTAACTTTTGCATACTCATAATCAAATTTTCATACAAACACCCAATGGGATAAAGATGGTGCGTTTTTTGCTCATTAGATCTCTTGTATTGCACGATGAGGCCCTAACGCAATTTGATGAATGACCCTGTAAGTGAGGGGTGGGATGGGGTGTTCTGGGGTGGAGCTACTTATTCAGCTAACCAAGCCAAATAAGTGCTGATATTCCACCTTATCCAGGTAAGTTAGGCCTGGATTTATCAAAATGCACTAAATATCGCATGTGATAGGAAAAGGGGTGTGTTTTATGGTAATAGCATGTTTATCGTGAAGTGCGCCATCTGAGTGCTTCGCATAGGTATTACCACAGTCTGCGATAACTTTTTCGCACTATGCGATAAGTACCACAATTGTTGCAATTCCTACCTACAACCACTGGGGAGAGAGAGAGCGAGAGAGAGAGCCTAGCTATAAGGCCCTCATACTAGGTAGGTATTTGTACCTCTATAGGAGGCCCACCTAGCTACTCGAGGTGAGGTTTAGGTATTAGTGTAGGGGTTAGGGGCCACTTTGACATGCAGAGTGTAACGTACGAACAGAACAGTAACCTCTTGTGAAGATTTGATGACCTTCGGAGTGAGGAAACTCACACAAAGATGAGATTTGTGCAATCTTCTCTCAACCTAGCTTGATGTTACCTCACCTCGAGTAGCTAGGTGGGCCTCCTATAGAGGTATAAATACCTACATACCTCTCTCTCTCTTTCTCTCTCTCTCTCTCTCTCCCCCAGCAGCTTAAAATAGTGAAAACACTATTTGCGAAAACATCGCAAAGTGCGATAAAGCCATATCGCACGGCTTAACGCAAATGAAAAAGGTGTAGTTAATTTCCATTTTAAAACTGTGCAATATGGCCTCGCAAATTGCGAAGCCAGTCCACTTGACCAGAAATCCTGCCCCTAACGCCTCCCCTTTACCTAATTTGCATCGCACTATGCATTATGGTGTTTTCATATGCGTTAAAGGCGTTTTTCGCATGCGAAAACGCCATATAGCACTTTGATAAATGACCCCCTTAGTTAGCTAGTTAACTGCTTTTCAGTAGGTCTAAATTTAGCCAGATATACTTATCTGGCTATTACATAGCTGGATATATTCAGTGGGGCTTCTGAATATCCCGAACAAGTTAGTCAAATATTTATTAATTTATTTCTTTTAAAATCTTTTATAGCATACTTATAACTATCTAAACATCATGAAATAAAATATTAATTACAATCATAAATAATAAAATACATCATTACAAATAAACAAAAATAAGAAAAAAATAAAATAAACTCCAGCATACTCACAAACTCAAATGAGCACATTGCTCAGCCAAATAGCGGTTGAATATTCACCTCAGTGTGGTACAGCTCATGCTGAAGGAGATGAGAAATGACCACAGTTAGAGGGCAATTCCAAGGAGATGTAAAAGAGGCAGAGAGAAGGAACTGAGCAAATGCGTAAAAGCAGATGACTTCACACTAGGAGCATGGAGCTGAAACAGAGAAAGGCAAGGATTGAGGGAAAAGGCAAGCTTGAAGAAGGAAGCAGACTGAACATGGCAGCTGGCCTGTGGGTTTGCAAAATAAAAGCTGTTTGGTTGTTCAGCTAATATCCGTGTCTTTAAGGTCTCTAGTGGACACAGTAACCATTTCCATTCAAGATGAGCTGGTTGGGCTAGCCAAAGTAGTAGAAATGACATAAAAGTGTAATAATTGTCAAGGAAAAAAAGTGTTATCTCTGGCTTGGTTTGGTTTTTGCTTTTTATTGCCTTCACTTTTACTCTGCGTATGCATGCTCTTTTATGATTATTGCTGTCCATTGTCATACTGCTGCTTGGGCATTCTGGCATTACTTACAGAAAATCATTTTATTCACTAAAGTGTTGAGATGTTACTGGACCAAGAGAGAAAGGGACTAGAGTGGAGAGATGCTCAGTGAAGAGGGAGTGACATAGTTACTGTGATCCAATAACAATGACTTTCTCTGCCATTTCTGTCTAGGTTCAAAGGATTATGTGGCAGATAGGTAGAAGAACACCAGGTAATTAAGGAAGAGATAAGACAATATTATATACTGCATCCAGGTAATAGTGAAATGTTCAGTCTAAGTGGCAAGTAGAAGCTAAATATTGTTGTTACTGTAAGATTCTATGGATTGGGGCTAGTATTGTTCAGCTGAATATTTTGTTGACCCACCAGTGCTCAATACTTTTCTTTTCCAGAGGGGGAGAGCATGCAAGCACACTGACAAGCTGCTTCAATCTTTTTTTTTTTTTTTTTATAATGACACTTTTGCAATATCCATTGGGACAGATAAACAAGATGCGATCATCTATAATTTTGTATTTTGTTTTCGTTTTGTGGGTTGTTTGTCTTTTCTGTACGACTGTATTAACCTCAATAAAAAATGAGTATGGTATTTTAAAAAAATGTATAACGGTTAGAAATGTAAACAGCTTTTTGTTCTTCCGGGTACAATATATCTTGCGTCTGTTGCGTTTTTTTTCTTAAACAAATGCAGATTCAAAGATAGCACCACACGTGCTGCAGTCACCGGACGTGGAGTTCAGCACTGTTGTTGGTGTCTTGCGATATGCTAGTTGGGTGTCTGCTTTGTTTGCTAGAAGGAAGCATTGGCATGACATGCACAGTCACTTTGTCACCTGCTCTGGTATAATCTTGGAGTGCATAAAATTCAAAGCCAAGTGATGCCTTTCTGTGCACTTCAAAACATTCTGCAATAGCAGTATTGAAGGTGACTCTTCAAAATGGCAGGCTGGCTGGTTTCTTGACTCTGTCGTTTTATCTTTTGGTTTTTATTCTTCAGTCTCTTTCTTTACCATAAGAACATAAGAAATTGCCATGCTGGGTCAGACCAAGGGTCCATTAAGCCCAGCATCCTGTTTCCAACAGAGGCCAAAACCAGGCCACAAGAACCTGGCAATTACCCAAACACTAAGAAGATCCCATGCTACTGATGCAATTAATAGCAGTGGCTATTTCCTAAGTAAAATTGATTAATAGCCATTAATGGACTTCTCCTCCAAGAACTTATCCAAACCTTTTTTGAACCCAGCTACACTAACTGCACTAACCACATCCTCTGGCAACAAATTCCAGAGCTTTATTGTGCGTTGAGTGAAAAAGAATTTTCTCCGATTAGTCTTAAATGTGCTACTTGCTAACTTCATGGAATGCCCCCTAGTCCTTCTATTATTCAAAAGTGAAAATAACCGAGTCACATCTACTCGTTCAAGACCTCTCATGATCTTAAAGACCTCTATCATATCCCCCCTTAGCCGTCTCTTCTCCAAGCTGAACAGCCCTAATCTCTTCAGCCTTTCCTCATAGGGAAGATGTTCCATCCCCTTTATCATTTTGGTTGCCCTTCTCTGTACCTTCTCCATTGCAACTATATCTTTTTTGAGATGCGGCGACCAGAATTGTACACAGTATTCAAGGTGCGGTCTCACCATGAAGCGATACAGAGGCATTATGACATTTTCCGTTCTATTAACCATTCCCTTCCTAATAATTCCCAACATTCTATTTGCTTTTTTGACTGCTGCAGCACACTGCTACAGTGTAATTTATTTCTTAACAGTTTTACTCTTTCTCAAATAAAAATTGTGCACCTTTTATGATAGGCACACCCCTATTTTTGAAATCCTCTCGCCCTGTGGTTCCACTTGGGTTATTCATGCTATGTTCCTGTTTTTTCAGTTGTCAGTTTCCTGTCTGAGGTCCTGTCAAAAGTAAATACAATAGAACCGCAGCACACTTTAATTCATAATTAATTCCATCCCAACAGAACTGAGACAGGAACCTTGCCTCCCCACTTTCAGAAAAAGACTTAAAACCTGGCTATTCTTGAAAGCCTTTCCAGATACCAACTGAACCCACTCTCAACTCAAGCAACTAAGAACTCCCGTCAGGGTAATCAACAACCTTTGACAACTCAATAATGTTCTTTCTTTTTAATTTGGCAGGTTTTATTTACCTTGGTTATTCTTTTGTTATCTCATTGTTAATCTCTCTTTTGCCTTCTCTACATTCCAAGTTGCATTTTATCCCTGTTTATTGTAACTGCTACCTTATTCTTCTATCACATGTTAATGTTTTAAGTTATTAAGTATTTATTCTTTTGTCACACCTTGTTATTTGTAAACCGGCATGATGCGACTCCCATCGCGAATGCCGGTATATAAGAAATTTAAATAAATAAATAAAATAAATAATGGTGAATCTGGCTAAACTGGAGGCGCTGCCAATCCTTGAAACACTCATTTCTCCTCAGGAATGAAACAGGATCAGAATAAAGGGTGGATCTTATCGATTTGTTTGTTTTGCCTACAACTGAATTAGATTTTCTTGTCTTTTTTTTTTTTTTTTGCTAGTACTTCTACTTTAAGGCATTTTCAGACATAATCACTCCCCAGACAGATTGAAGAGATGTGCTTGCATTTTATAATGTAATTTAACCCTTACAAACACACCATCTGAGTATTGAAATGTCAGAATAGGTGGTGTAACCAAAGCTGAACAGAATTATTTGCAATGTGAAAAGCATTTAGTTGAATTTTAAAGATGTCTAAGAGCTGATAAAATGTACTCGGTGATCCGTGCCACAGGAGCTGCCATATCGATTGGTCTGTCAGAAAAATAAATTGTTGAGGTCTTTGCTTCATACAACCCCTATTGACTATGAAACCTGATGGACTTAACACTTGCACTGTTGGATAGCGTGTTAACCCCTTAATCGATGTATATTTTATAATCTAGTTTAGGTCAGGAGGATTTTTTAGTGGCATGCAGTATATTATGAGGCCTTCTTCTAGAGAATTTCTTAAGTCAATAATGTATTTTTGTTATAAGACATAAGAATTCGATCCCTTCAGCTGCTGTTGCTGGCTTACGTTGAGTTCAGGATTTTCCTGTAAGAAAGGCATGGCCCAAACTTAAACTAAACTCTTGGTGCCTTGGCCACCTTCCAGTCCTCTGGTACAGTAGCCATTGTTAGTGACAAATTGCAAATCTGCGCGTATCTGCAATTTCTAGGTTTAGTTCTTTTAGAGCTCTGGGATGGATTCCATCCAGCCCTGGGGACGTGTAGCTTTGTAACCTATTTATAATTCTTAGCATTTCTTCCTGTTTCACAGTGATGTCTTTTAGCATTTCAGAGGTATCACCCCTAAGGGAAGGCCTCTGGTTTGGGAATACCCCAACATGCTCCCTGGGGAAAACCAATGCAAATACATCATTCATCTTTGATAACCTTCTTGTCCATTGGTCAAACAGAGGGCAGATTGCCTTCCTTGCTGGTCTCTTTTGATATACTGGAAACATTTTATTATTACTATTTTATTATTATTTGCCTCCCTGGTGAGCTTCTTCTCCAAATCCCCTTTGGCCTGTTTTATCAAGGTTTTACATCTGTTCTTGCATTGTTTATGCTCCTTTCTATTTTCATCTCTTGGGTGCCTTTTCCATTTATTAAAGGAACCTTTCTAGGCTCTAAAATACTTTTTCTCCTCAGTATTTAGTCATGCTGCTAACCACTTGGTCTTTTTCCTTCCTTTTTTGTTGAGTGGGATACACTTTAACTGGCTTCTAATATGACATTTTTAAGAATATCCCATTCCTCATAAACACCTTGAACCCTTCTGTTGGATCCCTGTCGTTTCTTTCTAAACATCTTGCTCATTATTTCATAATCCCCCTTCTTGAAATTCTGGCAAACCACAACAGTTTGTCTCAGACTTTTATTCCAGTATGTATCTCAGATTCCATCACGTTGTGGTCACTGTTGCCCAGTGTTTCCACCTCCATTACCCCCTGCACAAGATCCTGCATTCCATTGAGGACCAAGTCTAGGGGAATACCTTGTCTCATGGCATCTTGGCCCAACTGCTCCAGGAAACAGTCATCTATATTATCTAGAAATTTCACCTCTTATGTGACCAGAGGAAACATTTAATGGTGGGGTAATTAATTTCCCCCATTAGTACTGTGTCCCCCAATTTACTGGTTTGCTTAATAGCAGAATAGCATTTCCACCATGTGGTTCGGAGAATAATAGTATATCTCCACTATAACTTCCTCCTATTATCTCTTGGAATTTCTATCCATAGGGTTTCAAGACTTTGGCCTATATCTTCTTGAAATGTAACATTACTTGATTATATGACAATACTGATATAGATGGCTAACCTACCCCCAGGTTAGACCTTCCTGTCACATCTGTATGTCTTGTACCCTGGTATTGCTGTATTTTATTGATTCTCATCTTTCCACCAGGTTTCTGTTATGTCTATTATGTTTCCCACATCAACTTACATTCCAATTCACCAATTTTGTTATTCAAGCTTCTCGCATTAGTATAAAGACACTTCAGTGTGCCCTTGTTTTTCATGGTCATACCCTGTCTGCCCTTGGTATCTTTTTTTACTGTAATGCTTTCTTCAGGAAACCCAAAATTGTTCCTGGAAGCTAGTACTTTATTTACATGTCTCTCATCCTCTGATTTAAGGGAAACCTATTACTTCTGGGGGATCGGTAACATCTGTAGACACAAGATTCTGAACCATGCTCTCCCGAGTGACTGTTGGCTTTCCCCCACAATTTAGTTTAAAAGCTGTTCTATTTCTTTTTTTTTTTTTTAGTGCCAGCAACCTGGCTCCATTTTGGTTATAGTGAAGGACATCATTATGGAATAGGCTCCCCTTCCCCAAAATGTTCCCAGTTTCTTATGAAAACAAATGCCTTCACCCTGCACCAGTGTCTTATCTATGCATTGAGACTATGGAGCTTTGCCGGTCTCTTTGGGCCTGCATTTTGGAGAACCTTTCTGCTGATCTTTCCTATGCAACTGGTACCAATATGTACCATGATGTTATTCCTAAATTCTTTATCATAATAGATCTGCTACCCTTACACCAGGTAGGCAAGTCACCAAACAATCTTCATGACCATCAGTTATCCAACTATCCATGCTCCTGATAATAGAATTGCCAGAAGCACTCCAGTCTTAACCTTGCCATCCTAAACCTCTCCCATATCTTCAGTACGAAAGGGTAATGCATCACTTGCACAGCTGGTCCTTTCTACAGGGTCAATACCTACTCTGCAAGACTGATGCTCTCCTACCCTTTCACCTTGCTCCTCCGTGGCTGCACTGGACCTGCCCAAGAGGAGGTCGGACTATTCTACAATCTTTCTGTAGGCTTCATGGATATTCCTCTCTATCTCCCTAAGCTTCTCAAGGGCGGCAACTCTGGACTCTAGGGCTAGCACTCATTAACTGAAGGATACAAGGGAACTAATAATAGATGTTGCACTTGATGCAAAACACTGGATAGCCCTCACCTTGTTGCTGGAATTCTGTCTCCATAGTAATATTTTTATATAAGCTGTTTAGTAAGCTGTTTTAGGACAAATTACAGGAAGATTTGATAGTGTTTGATTTAATTATGTTTATAAGATTACCCTGTTAAATTAATTACCACAGTTAATCCTGATTAATGAATTGTCCAACCTCTGCGTCCTGGGAGGTGCTCTATATAAGGAAAAAGAGCTTCTAGGGTGAGTGACTTGTGTGGTAGGAAGGATGGGGGTCCAATATTTATCTTACATTCCCCTCAGCACAAAAGCTTTAGAATCACCAACAGCCCCCAGCAAAATACATTTATAGAGTTTATAAATTCCTCACAAAGTTACTTTTACTAGTCCCTAGAAGTTCTCAGCAAAGAACTTTGAGTTTATGTAATTCCCTTCAAAGTTACCTTAACTTGTCCATAAAATTTTCCCCCCAAAAGCCTCTGAAATTTTAGAAGGACTCTCAACCTTTATCCAGTGAAAGATCCCATTTCTGTGCTTATAGAGCCTCTAAGATTGAAATATTTATGAAGAAATAAACAAAGACAGCAGGATTCATATACTTCCTACAATCAAATAATTTAGTAGTCAATCCAGGTTCATTTTTACAGCAATGCACCAGTTTTTACATATAAGGTTAAGGTTTACTGTTTTTCTATACCGTCACATCGGCAAGACCTTTGCAACGGTTTACAATCAATAAAAAGGAAATACAATAATACAATAAAATTAAGAAACAGCCAAAAATAATTAATTAAAAGAAAGCACAGAAAAGTATAAATTAGCTGTAAAATTAAAATTCTAAATCTAAAAATTACAAACAAAATTTACTATTCCTAATAGCAAATAATAATGGGATAAAACAATAAATTAACATTTTATCCTAAAACATAAATATATCTAAAAAAAAAGAGAAAGTTAAGCCTGTATGTGCATCTTACTCATGTTCAGTGTAGGCGCGCTTAAACAGCCATTTTTTAAATTCTGCTTTAAATTTCTTCTTATCTGTCTGTAATCACAGTATGAGTATGGAAGCCCTTCAAGGATTTCATGGAAGATCTCAATTCCTCAAGAGTCACCCTGGATGAGGTCATCCCCACGTAGTCAATATCTTGGAGGAGAGGTTAGAGAGTTTCTGACAGGAAAAGGGACTGCCACCAGGGGTGTTGCTATTCATGGTCTCCTTGCAGCAGCAAGAGTAAGATAGGCTTAAACTCCTCACCCAGCTGGATACTTACATGCTAGCCACACTGTGTAACCCATGGTTGAAAGGGAATATTGCCCTCTGGTCCAACAATTTAAATTACTGGAAGGAGATACAAGTGGCTAGGATGTGGGAACAGGGATGCCAGAGACAGAGGGGCAGTAGAGATCTAGTGCAAGATTGAGCACTCACATGGTACTGTCAGCATGAGCAGCATTATATCAGCTAACACTTCCTCCCTCACCTTTATCCTCCCCAGCCCTCACAATACTGCTGCACAATGGGCTTTTTAAACAGACCACAGTTTCAGTGGTTGGCAGCAGAGATTATCCCCTCCCCTTGCCTAGCACAAATTTCAGTCACATACTATCTCACAGATCCCATCAAGGACATGGTCACAGATCTATTAGCATTCTCAGACAGAAGTTTGTAGCAGTTTGGCAAGACCTAGCCAAGGTGACCCAGCATTTTCTTTTCTATCCGTCAACCAGTGTGCCTAATGAACACACATTCTCAATCGTAGGGAACATCATGAGTCCACATTATTGACAGCTGGCGCCAAAGTTAGTTTTAATTAAAATAAACTTCCCATTACTCAGTTTCCCTGAATTTTCATGTGAATGGCAGGAGGACTGAGTTCATAGCTTCAGTGAACTAATGACCATGGTTTTTGCCCTCAGCACCTTGCTGTATTGTTGCCAGTTACCACTCTAGACACTGCTACCTGGCCAATTTCTCATGCCTTGCTTCTCTCCTGGTTCTGCTCCTTACTGTGCTATTGTAGCACTGTTGCTGCCATGCCATATATTTCTACCTTGCCTCTTTCTTGGTTATGCTGGAGTGCTTTGGCTCCAAAACAAACATTAAAAAAAGAAAAGAAAATCCTTCTCATTCCTTCCCCTCACTCTACGGCTGATATAATAAATCACACTGAACCTACCGCAATTTTATTCATGTTTTAGAGTAGGGTTTTTTTGGTGCTAAACTTACCTAAATATGTAATATGGGTTTTAGTGCCAAAATAATATGCACTATGATTAGCATGGGTGCATGTAAATCCCATGAAGGCATTAGCTATTAAAGGAGAGAATGCAGATAGCCAGAGAGGTTCTATAGAAAGAAGCAGCACTCTTACCTACAAACCAAATGTCACCATAGAGGCCATCTTCAAAATTTTCAAACTGGCCAGATTTCCTAAGTATAAAGGAATCATCACAGCTTCCGAGTACCTGGCGACCATGTCGAGGATGTGCAGTCGAGCATCACAACCCACTTGAACAGTGTTGGAGTGGAAGAGCTTTCTATTGCGGTATATCTCCTCCCAGCCATGGGGTGAGATGATGGCTACGTGAGTTCAGTCAATAACTCCCAGAACATTAGGAAAGTTGGCAATGTCATAACACTCTCTCTTCAAACCCAGCAAGTCCTGCCTTTCAGGGGGAAATCTTATGGCCCAGATAGCAAGAAAATGACGTTTGGGACAGTTTTATCTATTACAAATGACAGTTTTATGACCCCAACTGTTGTTTGGAAGGAGCCAGATGCCATAAAATGCAGGGCGCACAATAGTTTAGTGAGGCATGGTATAGCATGGGACATTTCTGTGACTGGAACCAGATTTCCTCTGAGTTCTTGATATAATTCCATGATAGCCTGAGAGCTCAAGTGATACTTCGTAACAACATGTTCCTCTGTCATTCTCAGCAACGTGGTTTGTAGATGAAAAATGCATTCCCTGCACCACCTGCGTGCCTTTTTGCATGGCAAGACCTTCTGGGGATCAGGGTGCTCCACCGGCAGGGCTTGCGGCTCTGGCTCCAGTGCAGGTACTTTCTTAGGAGGTGTTTGAACCTACCTTGCTTGTTGTAGTAGTTGTTGTTCAGCAGCCTGAAGCAGCCAGTTTCTCACTACTAGTACACTTTCCCCTAACATTGTAACTTTAGGAAGACAGGGCAGGCCATCAAAGCTGTTTTTTCTGGACCAGCAGGGCTGTGTAGGTGTACCTGAGAGAAGGCCTTTTTTTTGTTGCATGTGATAGTAGCTGCAATAATAGCCATGATCCGTGATAATGACCACTATGGTGTGATAAAAAAATGTTTTTTTTCCCCCTCTACCACAAAAAAAAAGATGTTATTTCCCACATTAAATCCCACATTATTCTGCGTTATTTTACCACAAAATGTGGCAGAAGTCCCTTATTTGCATTATTTTCTAGCTTTTGCATACTCATTATCATATTTGCATGCTAATATGTGATGCAATAAATATTGTGTGTCTATTGCGTGTTAGACCCCATTTATTGCACCATAAGGTCCTATGCAGCTTGATGAATGACCCAGTGAGATGGGTGCCATATTGCTGCATTTTCTTGGCAGCAGCGTTGAATGTGGCTTATCCCTTCATATGTTCAATGGGGGAGATCACTATAAAGACCCTGCAGGGTGCATTTTGATGAGAAGAAGAAACAGAACAGTTTAGATGCAGTCCCTTGGAACTGGAGGACTTGTGTTTTCTTTGTTTCTCTATGTCTTTGTCTTCATTTCGAGGTGTGAATGTGGTATGGTTGTATGTGAGGACCGGATTCCTGAGATAATTCTTGATACCTAGAAGATGATTTTGTAGGGATTATTTTCCTTGTTTCTCTATACGATTAAATGTACTATAAATGGAGGATGCCTAGGCTGGGGCGTGGCCTTCAAAGAACATAAATGGATAATTGCCAGCTTTGCATTTGTTTCCTTTATGGGGATTTTTGATTATGTCTGACATTAAGTTCTTATCTTGGAATGTGAATGAAATGTATTCTCCGCTAAAACAAAACAGCATTCTTAATTTGCTTAAAAAATGACACACACATAATGCTTTTTTGTTGGAGACCCACTTGTCTAATGATGAACATAAGTTTAAACGTGACTGGGTTGTTTATTCCTCTTATTCTATTCACAAAGGGGGATTATTATACTATTACATAAAAACCTACCATTTGTAATAGATAAAACTGTCATTGATTCAGAAGGGAGGTTTGTTATTATCTCTGGGAACTATATGGAAGGAAATATTTGCTTGGTAATGTATATGCTCCCAATGTGTATTCTCATTCTTTCTTTTTTCAATTAATCACCTTAGTGAGTCAATATACAGAGCGCATACTACAATTCTTGGTGGAGACTTTAATTTACTTAGAGATACAACAATTGATGCTAAATCTCCCAGGAGAAGGGAGAGGGAAGCAAAGGGGCTGCAATTTCTGTTAGCAGAGATGTGCTTGTTGGATATTTGGCATACAATGCATCCTTTTATTCCACCCCACATGATTCTTATTCTCGGCTGGATTATTTCTTTGTGTCCCTCTTCCCTGTTCTCCCAAATATTGTAAGCTTCCATTTGTACTATTTCCATTTCTGACCATGCACCTATAACTGGTTCTGCAGGGAGGCAGTCTGTCTCGCTTTTAAATGGAGATTCAGTCAGTGTTTGCTTATAGATAATCAGTTTACCCTTTTTTTCCACAGGATAAGTGGAGGCAGTTTATGGAATTGAATGATACCCCAGATGTGACTTCTGATGTGTTATAGTTAGCAGGGAAGGCAGTAATGAGGGATGAAATAATTTCATATGTGGCATAAAGTTGGAAAAAGAGGGATACAGAAATTTTGAAACTAAGTTATTAAATGAAGTGAAATGGAAGCACATTAGTACCTTGATTTTAAAGCATACAAAAGAGTTTAATGCTTTAAGGAAAAATTTAACTCATTTATTGTTTCAGAAATCTAGGCAGTCTCTATAGTTCTCTAGAGCTAAAATGTTTAGGTATGGGAATAAATCCAGTAAGTTATGAGCTAATTTAGACCTAGATTTATCATTTTGCTATGAATTGCGCCTGAAATAAAAAAAAAAAAAAAAGAGGTGTGGATAGGGTAATTTTTCAGATACCGTAACACTCACTAAATTTATCGCGCCTGCAAAATTTTCACACCACAAGTTTGAGAAGTGCATCCAACTTTGTGTTGCGAGTGCCATTGCTTTGCTCAAGAGAACTGAGCCCTTGAACCACGACACAACTTCAGGGCAAGACTCCAAGGTAGGCACCATGGGAGACGAGCGTATCCAAGCATGGGCTGGACTTGGAACATAGCTTGGTCTTGGAACATAGTTCTCAGACCTCCGCTGAACCTGTGCACAAAGAGTGAGAGCCAACTGCAATGCTGGTCTCTGGGGTAGCCCTCTGGCCACTCAATAGCCCTTTAGGACCTACTGCATGGAACAGTGAGTATGTTAGGGCAGGACATGGCTTGACGAGGAACAAGGGTGAAGACACTAAAGCCTAGAACCCGGATGAAGACTTGGAACTTGGATGAAGGCTCTGGAGACGAGAAACATGAACGAAGACTCTGGAGATGAGGAACATGGAAGAAGGCTCAGGTTCAAATTAGAGTTCAGTTTCAAAGGGCACTGCAATGCCACGCACCCAACAAAGACTGAAGGCTGGTTGTAGACCATTCTGTCCTTCTGCGTGCCCTACACAACTTGCCACAGGTTTGTCACAGACCACACCGGGAGAGAGACAGGCTTGGGACTGAGACTCAGATGAGGACAGGAGCCAGGACATGGTTTGGAATGAGGAACATGTAGATCCGCTGGCTGGATATGCTCCACGAGACCTGGAAATAGGAACATGACTAGGAATTCAAAACTTAACTTGGAACTCTAAAAACAAGGATGGACTCCGAGGACTTAATCCAGCAAAGATGGATTGGAGACAGGCCTTGTGCCAGGTAGTGCCCTACACAGCCCCCCATGGGCTGGTCCACCACATCACTAGCATGCCTGGAGGAGGGATGAGAGAGGATCTAGAAGACAGACCTTGGAATGAAGACAGGAACATCAGGAACTTGATTGAAGATTCAAAAGGCTTGGGTGAGATAAGGATTCAGACTTGGACGAGGAACTGACGAGAGAACAGGAACATGGAACAGATAATATGAAGGAGCTCCGACGAAGAACGAGGAAAGCAGGAAGATGAAGAACATGGAGATCAGGAGATCCAACGAGGAACATGAAGACCATCAAGACAGGAGCATGACCACAGAAGACCTTGCAGGATGAAGAGACCATGGACGACCATGAAGATCCCTACGAAGACCCTGGGGAACTGGTAGAGAGCTCTTTTATAGGGCTGCTGGACTGATGAGTTGAAGACATCATCAAAGAGGGCCGCAGGGCTTTTCCCACCGTGGGCCCTTTAAATTAAGAGGAGAGGTGCACGCGCCTAAGCAGGAGCTGGCGTTGGGTGGCCTCCTGGCCACATAGAGAAGGTAGAGGCATCATCGGCGTCCCACCCACCAGATGGACAATGATGGTGGCGGTTCCGCTGCAAGAAGGAAAACCTTGACTGCTACATTGGCTCGAGCCATGAAGAGCCGGAAGTGGCAGCACCGGCAGCAATCGGGCTGTGAAGAGGCAAGCAATGGCAGCACTCCATGCTGCAGGGACAGCATGGGGCTGGCATCCAACTCTCAGAGAGGTGAGAGGCCGCTCATGGGCTTGTCCCACAGTGGGATCGCAACACTTTGATGTCTTGTTCAGCATTAGGTGGCCTCCACCAAGAGAGTTTTATACTTTGTTAAACCAGCTATTGGTGCCTTCCCCGGAGAGCTTATGCTTTGATTTTACTTGCCATTCCTTTCCAACATGGCCTTGCATGCAAGAATTTGCTCTCTGGAGTGAGCGCTTACAGGCAGCTGAACAAAATGTAAGCTCCCTGTGATGGGCTTAACCTACAGTTAAACAGTAAGCCAAAGTTGGGATGCACTGTGCTGATGTACCGTTCAGCTTTGGTACTGGAAATTAAACTCCTGGGTCCAAGGTGGAGTAAACTCATATTTCTGGTGGCCAAAGTTATTCTATTGCTGAACCCAGGGGGTGATTTTCAAAGCACAATTTATGTGCATTAAACAGTGTGAATGTGCGTGATTTTTCCACATACATATACTGGGCACACAATTTTGTAAGGGATTGATTTTTAAATGTGTTTTACACACATAAAAACCATGGTTTTTGCACTTAAACCATATTTGAAGATCAACCCCTTATAAAACTGCAGAACCAGTATGTGAGTAATATTACACACATAGACACAGCAATCATGAATATTTAAGTTCATAGATGGAAAGTATTCCAGGGGTGGAATCTGGAAGGGGCTGGGGCTTACATTTATACCTTTTGATTTTCAAAAGTATAGGGGTAATTTTCAAAAGAATGTACACGCTTAAAACTGGCTTTAACATGTTTAAATGCATGTATATGAGCTTTTAAAAACTGTTACAATATATGCCATTGATTTGTCAATAGGTTTTATGTGTTTAAATTGCACAGAGCAGCAGTTACTACCCTTAAAAGAAGACATGGGGGTAACCTACATGGAGCAGCAGTTACAACCATAAGCAGCTTACTGGGCAGACTGGATGGACCATTTGATCTTTGTGGTCATTACTGTGTTTAAATGCATAAATTAGGTTTTGAAAATTGCACAATAGTATGTTACATTTATGTGCATATCTCCTTTGAAAATTACTTCCTATGTGTTTAAATTCTCTCAGCAAAACTATGCACACCAAACTGCAGGTATAGTGTGCACACGTAGTTTTGCCGTGATAATTTTCAAAGTGGACTTGTGTGCATAAGTCCACTTTGAAAATTGATGTAACTTGTGTGCATATTTTATTTTGGCTAAATTATGTGTGATGTGACAGAAGTGCCCCCAGTGTATTTACTTCAAACATGAGACCAGTCTGCATTATAAAAAAAAAATCCTCAAATTGTCCAACAAAATTCAGCATATCTTGGATGTGAGTTTTGAAAACTCTAGCTTAACAAGCGAGAAAAAAGAAACATCAGTCAAACTAAGTGCAAATGTGACTCCTCCCAGTTGCATTTTTATGTATTTCTAGCTCACACTTTTTCTTTGGTAACTCAAGGTGAGTTACGTTTAGGTACATTAGGTATTTCCCTGACCCAGATGGCTTACCATCTAAGGGGGATCATTTACTAAAGGTTTTTTCCCATTTTGTGTCTATGGACAAAATGCTTAGGGCCCGATACTCAGCACTGGCTGTGTAAGTAACTTAGCTGGATATGATTTATCTGACTAATTGCCTGATTCACTAAGGCTTTTTTCCCATTCTGTGTCTAGGGGAAAATACCTTGATGAATCAGGCCCTAAGTTACAAGAGATATTCAGCGGCATTGCTATGCCACTGAATATCCGCAGTCAAGGCACTACTTAGCCAGATAAGTTAAATCCGGCTAAGTTAGATCAGCTCTATATCCAATTAACTTAACTAGGTAAGAATGAATATTGCTACTTAACCAGATAACCGGATAAGTAGTGCCACCCAGATCTGCCCACTGCCCACCCACAAATCAGCTAGCTAAAATATAGCCGGATAAGTGACTTATCTGGCTATCTAGTGGCCGCTGATATTCAGCAAACCAGTAGATAGCCAGATAAGTCCTACTTATCCATCTATCAAGCATTGAATGTGCATTCAATATTGGGCCCTTAGTAAATAGGGCCCTAAAGGAGTGTGTTAGACCTTAAGACAGCCCACAAGAGAATCCTGGTTGCAAGGTGTTTCTACTGGGGCAAGAGGGATAAGAAGGGGCCCCAGGAGAAACACCGTGCAACCAGGATTACTTCCTATGTGTGTAAATTCTCTCAGCAAAACTGCTGCATTTCTTTTTCCAGCATAGCTAAGGTAAGCAAGCTTGTGGTTGTTAATTTGCTTGTAAATAATACAACTCTGTAGAATAGCAGAGTCTAGATACTCTGTCCTCTGGAAAACCAATGCTCACGCTGGTTATATATGGTGTTAGAAGTGGGATGTTCCTGTTCTAAGTGGCTGCACAGACACACACACCAGCAACAGAAAAGAGAAGAGGTTATTTTTTTGTTTTTTTTTCCAGGGCCCTTGCTGCAGTGACTGTATTCAATTCAGCAGGCCAAAGGGGTAGCCCTTGACAGGGAGTCAAAGTCAGTCAGAATTGGACAAGCTAAGGTTTTTTGTTTTTTTTCCCTGAGACGAGGGGAAGTTGTGTTTCATGGGTTTCAGAATAAAAGTATAAAACTGTAGAAGGAAAAGTCTCGGTGGTGCCAAGGCTTATTAACTAACATGGAGCAAGTAGTGCAGACTCTCGCTGAAGGGCAGCACAACTCCAAAGAATGGTTCAAGCCCTACATGAACTCTTTAAACAGCAACAAGATAGCCTAAGCAATGCAAGCCACCACAATACAGGCAACCCCATTGCCTCTGGTCTTGTGTAAAATGAAGACAGGAAAAGACCCAGATGTTTTCTTAAGGAACTTTGAGAGAACCACTCATGGCTGGCTGGCCAGAAACCACCTGGTTTTACAGGTAAAAGCAAGTGGTTTTTCAGGCTCTCAACCCAGATGGAAGAGCTAGCTATTAGGAAGTCATAACTACAATCCCAGAAAGGGTGGGTTACACTATATATTTATTTATTTATTTTTATATACCGACATTCGATCTGAGATATCAAATCGCTTTACAGTAAAACAAGTAGATCTAATTAAGACTATGGCGACATACTGGCAACATACCGGCGTGGTACCTTACAGACTAGGGAAAGTCCATGGAGCCTTTTTCATCAGCTAAAGGATGCAAGATGGAAGTGATTACAGCCAGAGGTGAAAGTAGCCAACCAAGTCCTCCAGGACTAGTTCCTGGATGGGCTAGATGAACATATGTGGATCTGGATGTGTCAGAGCTAGGGCTCACCTTGGAAACCACATTGAATGTGGCAGATGCCTTCCATCAAGCTCAGTTGATGCCAGAACTAATACAAAAGCTAAAAGGGCAACCTGCACAAAGGGTCCCTGGCATGACAGTGAGAGTACAAGACTCCAGCAAAGATCCTCAGAGCAGGAGAGCTCTCTTTTTCCATAGTCCAGAAACAGATCCCAGGCCCACCAACTTGTTTTAACTGCAGAAAGAGAAGTCATTTGACCAAGATTGTCTCTACAAAGGGACTGAATCTATTGATGTCAACCTGGTGACACAGCCAGCAGTAGATGTCAAAGTTCACACACAGGTGAGCTAAAACCTCCAGCGGTGAGATGACCATCAGGTCTAAACCCACAGGCATGCTCCCATTATGGAGAGAAAGCACACGCTGTCAAAGATTGTCCATGGCTTGAAGATGAGTGGGAGTGCAATCTAGCAAAGCTCTACAGTTGCAACTTCATTGCTATCCCTTGTTGGGACTTAGGGACATTGTGATCCTAGTTGAGCTGTATGAGATCCCTACCCAAGCTCTGGTAGATGCAGAGTGCAGAAAAACACTTATCTAGAAGGAGCTAGCCTAGAGAGGTTATATCGATTACAAGAAGAAAGTGGCATTCGCCTGCATACTTGGTGACCTGTAACAGCATCCAACTAGTCAGGTTCCACTGACAAATCTGGAGGGGCAAGCCAATCTTCTGATTGTCTTTGCCAGGAACAGATTTGTCTTTATTAAGCCAGGATAAAACACTTGATGTAGCATAATCCTCCTGATTATGCATATTGATCTTGGTGTGTTTAATGTTAGCCCAGAACCGTTCTATAGACAGTTTAAATGATGTATAAGTCTAGTTAAATAAATAAGTACGTAAATAAATAAATAATAAATAGAATTTGTTCAGAGGCCAACAGGTAGAGAATGCAAGTGCCTCAGGGCAGCCACCCCAGTAGGGGTACTGCCCTGCTTTGTGAATTTAATAGGGATGTGAATCATTTTTTGACGATTTAAAATATCGTCCGATATATTTTAAATCGTCAAAAATCGTTAGGGCCACGATACAATACCAATTCCCCCGATTTATCGTCAAAAAATCGTAAATCGGGGGAAGGGGGAGGGCAGGAAAACCGACACATTAAAACACCCTAAAACCCACCCCCGACCCTTTAAATTAAATCCCCCACCCTCCCGAAGCCCCACCAAATGCCTTAAATTACCTGGGGGTCCAGCAGCACACTAAAACACGGCACACTAAAACCCACCCCGACCCTTTAAATTAAATCCCCCACCCTCCCGAACCCCCCCCCAATGCCTTAAATTACCTGGGGGTCCGTAGCCTTAAATTACCTCCATAGCGGCGGTCCGTAGCTAAATCGGGGGAAGGGGGAGAGCAGGAAAAGCGGCACACTAAATCGTGTAGTCTTCAGCCGGCGCCATTTTGCAAAATGGCCGCCGCAAAATGGCGGCGGCCATAGACCAAAACGATTCGACGCAGGAGGTCGTTCCGGACCCCCGCTGGACTTTTGGCAAGTCTTGTGGGGGTCAGGAGGCCCCCCCAAGCTGGCCAAAAGTTCCTGGGGGTCCAGCGGGGGTCCGGGAGCGATTTCCTGCCGCGAATCGTTTTCCGTACGGAAAATGGCGCCGGCAGGAGATCGACTGCAGGAGGTCGTTCAGCGAGGGTTCCGGACCCCCGCTGAACGACCTCCTGCAGTCGATCTCCTGCCGGCACCATTTTCCGTACGGAAAACGATTCGCGGCAGGAAATCGCTCCCGGACCCCCGCTGGACCCCCAGGAACTTTTGGCCAGCTTGGGGGGGCCTCCTGACCCCCACAAGACTTGCCAAAAGTCCAGCGGGGGTCCGGAACGACCTCCTGCGTCAAATCGTTTTGGTCTATGGCCGCCGCCATTTTGCGGCGGCCATTTTGCAAAATGGCGCCGGCTGAAGACTACACGATTTAGTGTGCCGCTTTTCCTGCTCTCCCCCTTCCCCCGATTTAGCTACGGACCGCCGCTACGGAGGTAATTTAAGGCTACGGACCCCCAGGTAATTTAAGGCATTTGGGGGGGGGGGGGTTCGGGAGGGTGGGGGATTTAATTTAAAGGGTCGGGGTGGGTTTTAGGGGGTTTTAGTGTGCCGTGTTTTAGTGTGCTGCTGGACCCCCAGGTAATTTAAGGCATTTGGGGGGGGCGGTTCGGGAGGGTGGGGGATTTAATTTAAAGGGTCGGGGTGGGTTTTAGGGAGTTTTAGTGTGCCGGCTCACGATTTTAACGATTTTCACGATATTTTAAACACCCAAATGGCAACAATACGATTCCCTCCCCCTCCCAGCCGAAATCGATCGTTAAGACGATCGAGGACACGATTCACATCTCTAGAATTTAACTTTATTTTAGATTTAGCTCACACTGTCTTGTGGGGTGGGGAGTAGCCAGCTACCTACAGACCTAAGGAGAACTGGGATATAAATCTGCCACTGTATTTGTCTTACATATGGCAGTTATTTTCTTTGTGCCCTCCTGCCCTTCTTCACAAAGTCCTGTCACATGTTTTGTCTCTGCTGTCCAAATCTTGTGACCGAACCCACATGTTAAAGAAACTTTCTTAAAGCAAGACTGAATTTAACCTTGTTTGGTTGCACAGTTTCTCTACTGAGGTTCTAACCAGCAGGGGTTTAATGACAGGGATCAGAAGCCTGGGGTCACATCTAACAGCATTAAAGTTGTGCACTTGCACAGTGGATAAGCATCAGATTACAGCGGATAAACCATTCAGCTGATTTATACTTTGGATTAGTTATTTTTTTAAAACATTTCTGAATTTCTCTCTAAAGAATGACAGGGATCCATTAGCTAATGTAGTTCATCATTTCTGAATTTGTACCCTCTGCTTTGATGTGCATTATGCAATAACATAACTGCCTAGAGAACAATGTAGCAGTGTAATTGATTGCTCCCAACACGCCTATGTTTCCTTCACTAAAACATCATAACAGAATATGAAGTCTCTAGTTTAGAAATACAGTGTTGTCCTTCACAAGTACTATCGACAAGCCCTGTCACCAAAGGGGTTATTTTTTTAAGTAGTTCACCTGAGTTATTTCTTCATGGCGCTTTTCAAAGGGCAATTAGATGGCAGCCCAATTAGCTGGGATCCTGCGTGATCAATTCTCGTGATTGCTTTCTTTCTGCTTAGCTTTTTATTGCATAATTTAAAAGAACATGGGCCAGATATATGCTTTAGGCAAAACAATTGCAAAAAAAATCTGCAAGTCCACTTTGGTACTCAGTTTTTGAGGCAGCATGCTTTTTTAACACAAGGATTTAGTTTCTTGCAAATTCAGGAAAGGAAAGCAATTGTACAGAGAAGGGCGACCAAAATGATAAAGGGGATGGAACGATTCCCCTATGAGGAAAGGCTAAAGAGGTTAGGACTCTTCAGCTTGGAGAAGAGAAAGCTGGGGGGTGTGTGTGTGTGTGCAGGGAGAGATATGATAGTGGTTTATAAAATAATGAGTGGAATGGAACGAGTTAACATTAATCAGTTTACTCTTTCTAAAAGTACAAAGACTAGGGGACACACAATGAAGTTACTAGGTAATACATTTAAAACTAATAAGAGAAACTATTTGTTTTACTCAATGTATAATTAAGCCCTAGAATTCATTGCCAGAGGATGTGGTGAAAGGTATTAGTGTAGCTGCATTTCAAAACAGTTGGAGAAGTTCCTGGAGAAAAGTCCATAAACCGTTTCTTATTGTTATGGTGTAGCTGTAGATATCCACTGCTTCTTCTTGCTATCTACCTCTTGGGATCCTGCCAGGTACTTGTGACCTGGATTGGCCACTGTTGGAAACGGCATACTGGGCTTGATGGACCTTTAGTCTGACCCAGTATGACAAGCCTTATTTTCTTATGTACCGAAATAATAGTGCAAGCAAAAGCTTGTACTCAACGGTCAATAATTTAGACAGTTATATAAATGGAGCTCAACCAGGCATAAAGCTCCTCAAAATAGTACATTCTTTTTAATTCACATGCTGTAAGTGGAGAGAGAGCTGGTAAATAGATAAACCTGATGTCACAGAAAGACAATTTGGGGGGGAGTGGGGTGGATAGAAACGTTTTTTCCTTACTGCACCGAAGAGACACATAGGGAGTACTACAAGTTTTTATTGCTCGGAATATTGCACCTACAGACACACATGACCTGCTGCTGGTTAATGTATCATTTGTCTCACTGCAAGCATTTTGTGCTTCTGAGCTTTCTTCAGCTGATGTTTCAGCACCTAGTAAATTATTAAGAGAGCAATTTATCTTGGGCTTGCCTCTTGATTAACGTGTGCTTCAGTTTGGAGGAACATTAGCCAGTATCCTCTATCCCTGTTTTCACAAGATTCCAACTCATGTACAAACTTTGCTTGTTACAAATTGAAGAGTGTGGTTATAGTGCGATATGTCTTCAGAGGGTCCCTCTAGTGATAAATGTCTTTTGAAAAAAGGCCGCCTGCTCACCATACATTTAATTCTGGACCTGCTCAAAGATTTCCAGGTTAAATTTACTCAGCATGCCAATCAAAATTACTATTTTAAACATGGCGTTTGAGTTATGTCACAGTAAAAATGACTAATGGCCATCAAGCTGTGTTCTTTCTTCTCATGCCATTACCCTGCATCCAGATTGCTCCCACTGTATTTAGCAATCTGCCTCAAGGTAAAAGAAAAAAAGTTCAAGAGGTTTTGTAAAGTGAGATTAGAAGCCTTGGAATCTCTTAAAGCTGGATTTATTTATGTGAGCTGGGACCAGCACTGCTCAAACTGCAACTTAAATGCATGAGAAATCATCTTCATGGAAGTTAACTTTTATTAAAGCAGCATCACCAGGAAAAACATCTTCCTTATATATAATGTGCTTAGGAGGAAATGGTGTATGTTGGCAGCAAAGGACTGAAAGGCTCATTGGTATACTTTTCATAGCAGCAAACCATTGAGGCTTCATCTTCCACAGCTCCTGCTTCTTTCCAGCTGCAAAGACCTTGAAGACTCATTTGTATGCTTCTCTCAGCAGCCCCAGCAGAGGACTCCAGAGGACACTGCAGGCTCTTTAGATTTCAGCTTTTATAGCTCCTGTGTTTTTTTTTAAGCACCAGAAGACCTGAAGGCTCATCTGTATACTTCTCCCAGAAAAGAACTCGAGGAGATACCATGAGCTCACTTGTCTTCAGTTTCTACAACCCCTGCACTCTCCAGCAGCAGAGAACTGGAAGGCCCATTTGTATACTTCTCCCAGCAGCCCTAGCGAAGGACCCTCTAAATCATCTAGACTTAAGATTCCACATCCCCTACTGTCTATCCAGCAACAGAGTATCAGAAGGTGTGAGCCAAAACACTTCCTGTAAATTTTTAACAAGTGATGTATTTGATAGAATAGGAAATTAGTTCAAAACAAGCAGCAATGAGGTTTACCACCAGGTAGTTATAAGTAGATTAATTGTAGTCTCTAGAAGATCATTGGCAGACAAATCTATCTATCTATCTATATATTAGAGATGTGCATTCGTTTATCACGAATTAGGCAATTTCAACGAAATTGCCTAATTCGTCATGGTTCGGGGGACGTGAACCACGAAACGGAGGAAAATCTGTTTTTCGGGTTTGTGCGGGGGGAGGGGCACATTTATTAAAAAAAACAAAAACCACCCCAACCCTTCACATTTACTGTATTACAAACCCCCCCCCCCCCCCCCACCATCCTGATCCCTCCCCAAAAAGCCCTGGTGGTCCAGTGGAGTCCTGCGAGTGATCTCTCCCTCCGGGCTGTTGGGCCTGCTACGAATCAAAATGGCACCGATGGCCCTTTGCCCTTATGATGTCACAGGGATTACCAGTGCCATTGGTCGGCCCCTGTCACAATGTAGGAGCAATGGACGGCCGGCGCCATCTTGTGTAGGTTCAGTCAAGTAGGTTCAATCAAGTAGGTTCAGTTCACACTGCTCTGGCCCTACTTTGAACTGCATTCATGTAGTCATTTTTAGTTAAGCTATATAGAAGTTTTTAGTCAAATGTATTCAAATTCAAAGGTATTCATTTTAGGGATGTGAATCAGGTGCCCGATCGTTTCCACTATCAGGATCATCTGGCCGTGGGAAAAAATCATTTTCCCACGTTTCCCCAGTTTTTTTTTAGTGAAAAATCATTTTTCGGGTTAGTGCGCACTAACAAAAATAGCAAAATTTTTGTTAGTGCGCGCTAACATGAGTTAGCGGGCACTAACCCGAAAAATGACTTTTATCAAAAATCAGGGGTAAAATTGATCGTTTCCTTTTTTTAACCGATTTTTAATGAATTTAGAAATATCGTACGATATTTCAATTCGTTAGAAAAATGATTCACATCCCTAGTTCATTTAACCCGTAATTAAGGTGGTATTAGTGTCATTCTCTTTTCAAATGTACTTTAATCTTTTCTGTAGTTAATGATTATATTTAGGGACGAATTTAGTGAAGATTTGCAGTTTTAGTTTTACTTCCCTGCTCCCAGTTATTTGTATCCCTTGTTCCTTGTAACGCTCCTTGCGACTTTGCAGTTTCAATGTAAACCGGTGTGATTTGTATGTTCTACAAGAATGTCGGTATAAAAAAGGTATAAGTAAGTAAGTAAATAAATAAATATAAATATATATATATATATATATATATATATACTACCACCATCTAAGAGCCTTGATGTGATACTAACATCACTGTGTTTGTACCGCAAGGAGTCATTGAAGTCTGCTACAGATACAGCTCTGGCAGATAGACATGGGAAGGTTTCCAACATGCTGAGAAGACAATGGACGTTCACATATGATTATGCTGTATTTAGCAAGCTGCATATTAACAACAGTTGAAGTCTTGAGACACCGAATTGGCAAATCAACATATAAAGTAGAATCAACAATAAGAGATCGTGGTCTCTTCACTAAATACAGTCCATGGTATCAACGCAAGAATAGTTATGATCCATAATTTCCCCTGAAGAAGCCTGTATGGCGACACAGAGGCCTTTGTAGGGAAGAAAGAATACAGGACATAGCAGAAGTGTAACAGAGACTCAGAGGATACAGAAAAAATCATCGGGACAGAGTCAATACAGGATACAGAAATATTAGTGGAACCTAACCTATATGAAGTGATAAAGATATGCACGGGACTCTACACATCATTCCTGTGAACCAGTTACAAAGTATCCTTTCTTGTGGAGTGTGGTTCGACTGTTTCCCCTTTTTAATGAAGGTTTCTTTCATGCGAATCATTTGCAATTCACAAAGTTATCTTTCTTGAAGTTCAGCTCTATTGCAAGTGTTTTATTGTTTCATTACAAGCGCTCTGTATATATCTTGGCAATGTTTTATATTGGTATTATTTATGCATGCTGTAAATGCATAACACTAAAGAGAATTTGGAAGTGGTGTGAATGAGGAATGACAGGGAACTGGACTCAGACAGCAGCAACCCCTGCAGAAGAAACGGGGAGGTCATGAGCCATCTAGGCCTTGGCTTCCGTAGCTCCTGCAGCTTTTTCTAGCAGCAGAGAACTGGAAGAGCTAATTTGTCTGCTTCTCCCAGCTCCCTCAGCAGAGGACATGCCCCATCTAGGTTTCTGCTTTCACAAACCCAGCTTCCATGTGCCCTGCCCGGTTTCCAGCAGCAGAGGTTTGGAAGGCATGTGCCAAAACACCACGCCCCAGACGTTCTGAACAACAGACTTATTTATTTGATATGATAATAGGGAATTAGTTCAAAACAAGAGTAAATATGGTGCGTAACCAGATATAAATAGATTAATTGTAGACTTTGGAGGATCACTGACAAACATAAAATAAACCATAACCAATAAATTAAAAGTACTTTAGATTAGTTTGAATATTCCTGCTTCCTTAGAAACTTTAAATTGCTAACAACCGAACAAAATTAGGATGCAGGCAGTAGTGAAAGGGGGGCTAGCCAGTCTTTGCACTGAGTGCCATATCTATGATTATCTATCAGTAGGGGAAAGATTATATGGGTGCAAAGGCTTCTTAGCCCTCAGAGAATGAATCTGATCATAGGAAGCTAGAATGGCTGGGGCTTGGGCTGGGGTGTGTGTGTGGGGGGGGGGGGGGGAGCTCACCCGGGGAGCAGGCTGTGCTAGGACTGGGCCTGTTGATAGAAGAATGACATTGCTGGGGCAAGTGGGTGTGGGGGGGGGAAGGTTGGGCTGGGTCTGCAAGGGTGGGGCAGACTGTGCTGGAGGGGGGAGGGCGAGCTGTGCTGGGGCTGGAGGGGGAATGGCAATAAATAGGAGCCTCTGGGCAATTTCCATGGATAGCAGTACTGCTGCTGGTTCTGGGGCTGTAGGGTTAGCGGCTAGGGCTGGTGAGTGAGGCAAGCTGTGCTGCGTCTGGGGTTCGGAGTGGGGAGGGCAGGCTGTGCTGGGGTTTGAGGGGAGAGCAATTCATTAGGGTCTTTGGTGAATGTCTATGGATGTCAGCTAGTTTTAGATAATTCAAATAAAACAAAGCAAATAATGAAGTGGTTGGGAAGGAGGCTGTGGCTAATAATTATCTGGAGAAGGCTGGAGGAATTTAAAAATTGGAATTCAAAGTTTGTGGACAAACCACGCAGGAGGTTTGAATAGAAACAAGTAGGTCATTAGGATACATATGAGACATTTGGAGCTAGACTAGTTCTGAAGTGACATCACTCCTGTTACGATTCTGGCTGCTGTGCAGCCTCCTCACCACCGGAGGCCCCCCATGAGCATGCTCCCCTGGCTGACCCAGCCTTCCTTGCCTGCCCACCCCACATCCAGAACTCTCTATTTAACCCCACCTAGCCCATGCCTCAGTGCTTCAGCATTGAATTCCTTTGGGCTCCCTGCTATAGCCTTCTGTTCCTTGCCTTGCCTACCTTTGGGCATCCTGCTTTCCTGCCTTGCCTTGCCCTGTGGCCTATGGGCCTCCTTGTTCTTTGCTGATCTTGCTATGTGGTCTACAGGCATTCTAGTTCTTGCTTGCCTTCTTGTCCCTGCTCTCCCTGAATCCCTTTGTAGCTGTGCTAATTACTCTTCTGCTTCCCCCTGCTTCCCTTGGACTTCTTTGCCTTGCTGCCTTCGGGCATTTTGTGTTCAGTGTAGTCCTTGTCCTGGTTTGTCCAGTCCTGTCATTGTCATTCTTCCTTGCTCTGGTTCCCCTCCTCCAGTTCATGCTTACCTGCATCCAGTCTCATGGTTATCTGCACGCTATTCTGATTTCACCCATACCTGCACTCAGTTCCAGTGTAACAGTTCGTGCTTATCTGCATTCACATCCATGCATACCCACATTCTGTTCCAATGTTTCCTGAAGTTCACCCTTACCACCATGTACCCAGCTCCAGAGGCTCCTCTCAGCCAGCACCCAGCTCCAGAGACTCTACCCAGCCTCACCAGATCACCTGCAATTGCTCCCGTCTTCCTGTCCTGTGTCACTCCTGCAGGTGGTGTTCAACACACCAGGCTAAGGCCCCAAACCATAACAACTCCTTTATAGAAAAAGATGTTACTTTATTTATAAGCATTTGATATTCTGCCTTTTCCTAAAGATAGGTCCAAGGTAGGTTACATAAAGTAAGAAGGGGTTGACCACTTACTTTATGGATATATACAGATATGATGTAAATTTCTAGTAAATCTATAAGAAGTGGGCATAGCTGGTTAGAAATAAGGAACTGGGTGCATTGGCTATAAATTGCATATATATAGTTAAGAACTAAGTTAAACAGCACCAGTGTGACAGACATTAAGAATTGTTTGGATTGATGTAGCCTGGAAGATGGCAAACCTTGTGGAATGCATGGTCAGGAAGACATCCAGTGGACTAGGATGAATCTCTGTCATGGAGGCTAGAGGAAGCTTGGTTAAACAGTCAAGCTTTGACTTTTTCCAGAAAGTGAGGCAGCAAGTTTTCCATCTCAGATTTAGAGGTAACTTGTTCCATATTTTAGGGGCAGAGCAGCTGAATATTAGATGTCTCATGCATCTTAGTCTAGCTAAGTCACTGGAGGGGAGAATAGCAGGGCCTTTTGGGACGATCAAAGTTCCCTTGTGGGGGTGTAGGGCAGCAGAAGTTGGGAAATATATGCAGGGGCTAGTTGAGTCTTATATTTGAAGACAAAGTACAGTATTTAACATTTTATCCTGCTCTCAGATGGGAGTCAATGCAGCTGATGGAAAATTACTGTAATATGGTCAGTGGATTCGACCTCTATCAAAAGTCTAGCTGTCTTGCTCTGCAAAAGTTGGAGATGTGTGCAACTGTATTGTGTAATGCTATAGAATAGAGAGCCAGTGATCAGTGAGTATGTTAGTGACTAGATTATGTGTTTCTGCACTTGACAAATCTGGTGTTGGAAGGTTGGGTGCAGCTAGAGGGCTGGAAGTTTGGATGGGAGAAGAGACAGGAAGAAAGAGATGGGAAGAGGGAGGTCAGAACCAGTGAAGAAGAGATGGAGAGTTCAGAGGCATCAATAGGGTAAGAGGCAGGGCCATGGAGGCATGGGAAATTGAAATGGGAGAGAAACAAAATATTCTTAATTAAAGGAGATAGAGTTGGGAGAAGAAGGATGGCAAAAAATGAGATTAAAGAAAGAAATGAGAGATAGATGAAATAGAGATGAATGAAGATAGGAGGAGATAAGCAAAGAAGAAAATAGAAAGAAGAAGCAGAAAATTAAGTTAGAAGAGAGACAAGATGAGACTGAGAGGGAAAACCAAAACAAAAAAAATCAACAAAAAATAAACCCCAAAGTAGAGAAATAAACGCATTTTATATTCAGTTTAGTGATTGGGACATGACTTCATTAAGTGCTAAAAGGCCAATATTCAGTTTGTGTTTAGTGGACGAGTTATCTAGGTAAAGTTAGCCAGATAACTTGTCCTTGATATTCAGTGGGATAAATGTCCCACTGAATATTCCCAATTAAAGTTATCCAACTAACCAAAGAAAGATAACTTTAAACATAATCAGATATTCTTTTGAATAACTTTACACTTAACCAGCTATATTGAAAGGAACATAGCCGGTTAAATTAGGTTCCTTTAAAAAAAAAAAAACCAAAAAACACATCACAAGCCTACAGGCCCAAACCTGTCCCCTGCCTTCCTCCCACCTGAGTTCCAAAGGTCCTACGGGACTAAACTTGCCACCCTCTCCCCAAAACAGCCCCTTTCACTGCTAAAAATAAAATTCTTTGGGTTGGGAGCCCCCCTTTCTTACCCCCTGCTCCTGCTTCCCTTTTTATTGTAAATGCATATCTTGATATCTCCAGCCCCACCCACTACTGCTCATCACAACCCTTTCCCTTCTATACCCATCTCCCCCTACCCCCCACCTTTATTTGTAGTATTTGTCTCCCAGATTGTGGTAGCCTCCTACCGCATCCAACGCATCCATCATAGTAGTTATCTGGTTATAAAATTAATGTAAATAAGTCGGAATTGTTAGACTTAAGTATGTCTTGGATGTATCGTTCCCTGATCTCTGATAATTTTTATTTTCAGTGGCCATACACTTCACTGAAATACTTAGGGATATAGCTATCTGCTAACTTAAATCAACTGTATTCATTGAACTATCTACATTAATAACATTAAAGAAGATCTTAAGAGATGGTTGCCTTTCTCACTATCCTGGTTTGGTAGAATCTCAACAAAGTTGAACATTTTACCCAGGTACTTTTCTTATTTGAGATGTTGCCTATTAAGTTGACCCCCTCCGTTATATTTGATCTCAATTCCTTTGGAAGAAAAAAGAGCTAGAATAGCGGTAAAGTTATGAAGGGTCTTCAAGAAAAAGAAGGCCTTGGTCATTCCGACTTTGGAGCTTATCGTTAGGCAATTCATCTAAAAAGTGTATTAATGTTATGGAAAGCCCTGGCTGAAAAATACTAGGTTTATCTTGAAAGAGCTGTGCTCCCTGTCAATACCTCCTTTTAGATTCTGTTAGGGCTGACATACTCAAAGCAGAAAAATTTAGTGGGGGGTCTTCCCTTTCTATGTGGGATTTTGCAGTCTTGGAACGCTTTACTCTCACGCAGAAGAATATCTACCTGTTTATCTCTGTTAATGCCCTTATGGGATAAGCTATTTCCCTTAACAAATGAATAGAACCAATATCTCTTGGCTCTGTGAGTGAAAAATAAATTGTACAGGTCAATTATTCCATGGGGGAAATTTCTTTCTCACCGGTAATTGGAAAAGAAATTAGAGGGCTACCCAGTCCTGATTTTTAGTTATCTGCAGTTAAATAGGACTCTCCAGTCTGACAAGGGCATACCTGCCGTTAGTCATTGTTTAAAGCCTTTCAAGGAATTATTCCTTGGGAAGGTTAAGACAAAGGATTAATTTAAAAAATGTATTGGTTAACACTTGAAGATGAAGGGAGCCCTATTAGTAATTTTAAAATGCAATGGGATACTGACTTAGATAAGGACATAATGTAAGAGCAATGGGCTCACCTAATTTGGTGACTCTTTAAGGGTAATTCATTATGTATGACTATTAAAGTAAATAAATATAAAATATTGTACCATTGCTATTACACCCCTTTTTCAATTACATAAAAAGAAACTCTGTGACATGGATAGATGCTGGAGGGGCTGTAGCAAGGCAGGATCATTGATTCACATGTGGTGGACTTGTCCTTGAATAACTATTTACTGGAAAGAGGTGTTAATGGTGGTAACCTCTGACTATTAACTCAATGAATACCAGCTCCAAGAGAGTTATAAAAGTAAAAGGTTTATTCATGGGGGAAAAGCATGGTTTCCCCCAGGGGTAGAAGTGAATACAAAGCAAATGGTGTATAATTCAGAATCTGCCCAAAGATCTGACGTGCATGTTCAACAATATAAGGGATTCCATTAGCCAATCACAGATGTCTGCAAAAGCCAACCCATTTACCTTATAGCCAATTAACAAATTTTAGCATGTGTGCATGCTCTTACTATGGGCAGGAGCCTCTTGTTATCAGTAGCAGAGAATAAGACCAAGTTAACTTCTGTTTTCTCAGGAATGATGTCATCTGTGCTGGCTAATTCTCTGGTAAGTTTAGTTATCATAGTGCTAGTGACACGTGTGCAGGATATATGCAATTCACTATTATTACAGAGGTCATATCCGTGGATATATGACAATACTTCCATTTGACCCAGCCATAATTTTACTATGCTTTCCTGTTCCAGATTTCACCTCTTCTCATGCTGGGGGTACCCCATTAGTGATTCATCTGCTGATGGCTGCAAGATAAAACATTGCTCAAAAATGGACGTCTGAAGATATTCCAACTTACACACCCTGGATACAAACTGTATGGAAGATTTTTTTGATGGAGATTCACACTTTTTAAAATTGCGGCATAAATATCACAATGTATCATGAATTTGGGGCTGTTTTCTAAATATTGCAGGTAAGACTCCCAACATCAGACCTGTGTGCTAGGTTTTCCCATACTAAAATCTATGGAGGTAATTTTCAAAAGAGTTATGCACGTAAAAGTAACATACTATTGTAGCAATTTTCAGAACCCATTTACTGAAGTAAAGTGCCAAGAAAATCCTATGGACAATTCAATGTCATATATTGAGCCATTTTCAACAGCCCACTTACTCGAGTAAAGTGAATTTACTTGAGTAAAATCAAATTTTATGCATGTAAATGCTTTTTAAAATCAGGCCTTTAGTCTGAACCTACTATTTGGGTTACCTGTCCATATCCCTATAAATTTTGTTTCTGGAATGTGACAGGGTTACCGTGTTTTCCCCCTATAAACCTGTGCAGGGCCAGGCATGGGGCCTGGTCCACCTTAAATCCCATAGAGGGAAAGAGCTCTGTGGGCAGGGGAGAGGTGTGAGGGTGAGATTGGCTGGGGAGCATAAGAGTGTAAACCCAGGTGTGTTCAGGAGGCCCCCATGTCTCCGGGAGAGGCAACTCTTATAAATCTATCGTGACCTAACCAGAGGGAGTGTACACTGTCCCTGTGTGTTTAACTGAATACTGCTAAGGTATTCAGTTACACACAGAGTCCAGTGTTGTGCTGGTTTGTTTGTTAAATAAAGTGAAAATTGTATTTGAAAAGGCTGGAATCCATATGGCTTTGTGCCTCCAGCCTTGGAAACACCGCTCAGTTTCCCCACATATGGTGTCAAGTGTGGGATGTGAACCTAAGCCTTCAAGGGAGGACTGTGAAGTTTCTTATGTGGCCTGCGAAAAAGTTGGAAGCAAAACAGTGCTGCAGAGAAAAGGATGTGACTCAGGGAGAACACTGAAGCAAGGCAGGCTGCATGAAAAAAATAAAATTTGTCTAGCCTTGCCTAATGAACGGAGCTGGGACAGAAGAAAATCAGTGCTGCTTGGGTTTCAGAGCACTAAATGTTGGAAGCTTGCTGGCTCATAGAGGAGCAGAGAAGGAAACAAAAATCAGAGAGGGGTCTGTGGGGCCTGCAGGCAGGTTAGGTTTTTATTTGCAGAATAAGGGGGCTCTTGGAAAACTAGGGGGGGGGGGGAGAGGGAGGATTTCACTTCAAGGGGTGGGGGTGCATGGCTTAACAGAATTGGGGGCTAGAGGCCAGGCATCCGGGGATATGCAGATTTAATTTGGGGGGCTGTGGGGTGGGGTTAAATGTACTTCAGGGGGTGCTGCCACCATGCACATTATTGAAAATGTTTTTCTCTTTTGGGGGAATTGGGCTGCCTCAGCTGGCGGCCCTGGGTTGAAATGGGGGTCAGCACTGACCCCTGCTCAACCTCTCTGTTTGGCCAAGTTTTTTTCCCCAAGCCACTTTGAATGTGTGGCCAGAGCCTCTGAACCAGCGTTAGAGTCCTCAGCCTCCCACCGCACATCTAACACTTACCAAGGAGATGGTGTTATTTTATCATAGCTGACCGCCTTCTAGGTTGGATGCGATAAAATATTTGCATCGACTTGGCTAATAATGACCTTATTTGCATGAATTTATACTGTTCATGCATACAAATTGCATGTAAAAAGGTCATAATATGGGAGGTATCTGGGTGGGGAGATGTAAAATATTGCACAATATATGCGATATAATGCGTGTTAGAGCCCTAACACAGCTCGATGAATGACCCAGATTGGTATGTTTTATAATGGAGTAATACTGTTCTCCACTGGAAGGGCATCATCATCTCTTGAAGCAATGTTTCTTTTACTTCTGTTTTGGTCAATCCAATAAGTTCTGCCTTCGGGTCTGTATTTTTCCACTATAAACTGTATTGCTCCTCGGTATTTTCAGTATCTTAGATAAATATGGAGGTAAAGCAATAATATTTATTTATTTAGGTTTTTTTATATACCGGCATTCATGACAACAATCACATCATGCTGGTTCACAGTAAAACAGGGGTGCATAATAAACTTCAAACTGGAACTATGGTGCGGAAAAAAGCAGTTACATATAACAAGGGTGGTTGAACTGGGCGAGGAGAGAAACAGAAGGAAAGGAAAGGTTAACGTTGGCTAACGATAATTACAAATAGTTAACATTGAAATGGCTGAGTTTTATGTATTGATGGTGAGAGGATGAGGATGACACATTCTTCAGCCTTCGCAGAATTTAAGTTCTGTTCAACAGCACATGATTGTCACTTGAGGATGAATTATATCGTTGGCTCAGCTCTCAACTATTAAAATCAATGTGAACCAGTTATACCACTGTTTTGATATTTAGCTGACAGCTTAACAATAAAATCACACAATGTACATCTTTTTTGTATGTCAAACCACTTGCAAAAAGGTGGTAGTTAGATACCATAATTTTCATTTATAAAAATAAAATAATTGGAGTGATCCAATTACCTTTACATTTTCACAGAAACTCAATTAAGTTTCAATCTCTTCTCACTTGTTAACATGGAATTTGCCAAAGATATTACTCATTGGTTAAATTATTTCTAATTAAAGAAAGAAGTTCAAATTGTGATAGACTGAGATCTTTGATGATACAATTAAATGTTATATTATATACTAAAACCCTTTCATTTCAGAGATATTTTTATATATAAAACACAATTACAACTTGCCTATAGAATGATAGTAGCCTACATTATGGGATGAGTAATGCTGTTCAAGCACCAGATACCTTTGTACCTTGATAATTATGCAGATGGAATGAGAATTATCTATAGTATTGTCATTAAACCAGTCAGTGAATTTTCATTGGGGATATGGGGCTCAAAAGTTCCAGTTTGGTTTATTTTTTGGAGGGGGGGGGGGCAGTGGAGGATTGTTTTGTTTTTGTTTGGAAAAATTATGCCGTCTGCCTGGAGGATAGTTTCAGACTGACATACTTTTGGAAACTTACACTGATACAATTTTGAGGTATAGTCATACATTTCTATAGTTGCACATAAAAATGGTGCCATCTGCTCTGGAGAAAGGTGCTGAAGTGATGTCATCATTTTTTAAGTGCTGGTACATGGAGAAGATAGCTGGAAGACCAGGCCTTAGAGCCAGGCTAAGCAGCAGGTCTAGCCATTGATATTGGGACCAGGTTTCAGGGCTTGGCCCTGTCTCTGGGTTAAATCTTTGGCACTGGGACCAACCCTTGGCACCAGAATAAGATCTTAGGCCCTGGTCCTGGTCCTTGTCACTGAGCCTGGCCTAGTCAAGACCAAGCTTCAGTGCCAGACTCCTGTGCTAGGGCCAGACCCAGCACGGGCCAAGGTCTAAGCACCAGGACCCAGTCTGAGCCTAAGCCTAGGCACTATAGCCCATCCCAAGACTAGGCCTTGGTGCAAGTATCAGGTCTGGTCCTGCCAGATACCTACTTTTTTTCAATGCAGTGAATACAAAAATACCCCCAAATGTTGGGGTACATTCATAGGTGTCTCATTTTGGTTTGTTTCGTTTGGAATGAACCAAAAATGGCCTAATTCATTGCATGTTTTATATTCATTAAAAATAAATGTACGTCCTTAATCTTCATGTGGAGTCCTAGATTAAGAGATGCCAATGTGTAAACACTTTTTAAGTTTTTACAAATATATTATTTACTCTAGTAAGAAAGCCTACATTAATATGCTGTATAATAAAAATCAGACCAGCCCTAAAGCCTGGTTCTGAATCTGAGGCCTAGACCCATCCCTGAGGCCTGGTCCCAGTACTGGAGCCCAGCCGTGACGCCTGGTCCCTGTGTCGCGTCCTAGACTCCATCTGGGCCTAACACTATGTTTTGGTCCCTGCTCTGAAGATCTGCCTTGTACCAGATCCTGGTGCAGGATGCTAAATTGACATCAATTCTGCACCATCCTCTAGATGGACAGTGTCATTTTTCAATTGCCGAGACATGGAGAATATGGATGGAGACCAGGACCTAGGCCTCAGCACCAGGTCCAGGCCTCAAGTGGGCTTTGGTACTAGGACCAGGCCTATGTGCTGGGCCCAGCCTGGGCTTAGGCTTTCGTGCTGGGACCAGACCTCAGTGCTGGGCTTCAGTGCTAGAATCAGACTGTAGGGTCAGGCACTGGAGTTAGGCCTAAGCTCTGGGCCCAGCCTGGGCCTAGGAGCTGGGATCAGGTCTGATACTGCTGAAGGCCTATTTTAAAAAAAAAAAAAATGCAACTAATAGAAAAATGCCCTCAAAGTTTCCAAATGGAGTGAACTGAAAATGGCCTGATTCGTTGTAGTCTTTGCATTTGTTATAAATGAATGCACATCCCTAATCTTTACACAGATTCCTAGATCAAGAATAAAACCTATGTAAACAATTATGTTTTTATGAATGTTGCATTATTTGCTCTAATGACAAAGCTTATATTATAACAAACACCAGGAAAAGAGACCATATCTCCCCAGTTCTAAAAGACCTTCATTGGTTACCAATTCATTTCAGAGTCTTCTACAAATCCATCTCTTTGATATACAAAATTATCCACCAACACACCACAATTGACCTACAAATTCCCCTCCGCTTACACAAATCCACAAGACCTACCAGAGAAGCTTACAGAGGATCCCTCCATGTTCCCCCCACTAATACCACTAGTCACAGTACCTTAAGAGATCGAGCCTTCTCCACAGCAGGCCCACCTTTATGGAACTTCATCCCTCCAGATCTCAGAAATGAGCCTTGCCTCCTAACCTTTAGGAAAAGACTCAAGACATGGCTGTTTAGGGAAGCTTTCCCAAACTCCAATTAATGCACATCTCCAGCAAGATATCCTACACAGCAGCTGTACCTCATCTCCTTGTATATAATTAATTTCTGCTATCTCTCTTTATTTCCTCTACCCCAGTTCAATAGTCCTTGTTAATTGTAACTGCATCTCTTCATCACGTTTATCTATGTTTTTTGTTGTATTCATTGCACCCTTGTTTTTTATGTAAACCGACATGATGTGAGCGCTTCATGAATGCCGGTATAAAAAAACCTTAAATAAATAAATAAATAAAATAAATAAATATTAAACTGCTATATAACGTCAGATTACTTTTACTACTCTAAAAATTAAGAAATCTGATGGAAAGTTGCTGGAAGGTTTTTTTAATACAGCACTCAGGAAGGAAGGTCACTGTATGCACAGTTCTTAACCAATTACAAAATGTGCTTATTAAACATTATTGAATAATATGTTGGGGTTTTTTTCAGTTATATATGTGCGGGAATTCTATCTGGTAGTTAGTAGCTCCTGTTTTAAAATTGTCATTCTTTTCTCAAATTTTGATAAAAGCTGACCTGCCATTCATTAGTGGCTGGCTGGACCGGGGAGCCATGCCTTTTGTCCTATTCAAAAGACTGTCTTGACATTGTTAAGAGGAGGAAAACTGATTTGAAAATACCTGGGTGCTGGCAGATAGTAAAGCTGTGCATTCATACCCACTTACTTTTTTAACTAAGCCTGCTGTGGGTGGATTGAAAACAAATAGCCCCAGCATGGAGACTTATTTATGAATTATTTTCCGCAATGAACAAATGACTTAACCATGCAGGTGCGTACAGGTGCCTGCAGCTTTCCTTGTAAGGATGATGTATCTGTTATTTTCTTTGTAAGAATAAGGCACTTCTCAATAAGATCCCATAGACATCCCTGCCTTCCTGGGTCATATGCATTATTTTGGCCAGAAGCCTAGTCTAAAGCATTTGGACTAGTCTGAAGTTAGGTTAATTGCTATTACTGTGTTGTTTTTTTTTTCTTTTTAGTGAGGAAAGCAGAGGTATTTCTTGAGTGTATGATTTGCATTTCCTTTCAATTCAAATGCAAGCCTTTCCTGGCCCTTAATGGGGCAATTTTCAAACAGTCAGCTTAAGTGCAGGGCCAGCAATTACAAGACCTTGTGCTTAATTTCCAAAGGTAAAGTATGTATGTACTTTCCCTATGAAAATTGTCATGAGTTCAAACTATCCACAGACTTCTGCACCTGCTTTTTGTGTGGTAAAACTTCTTTGAAAAATAATGCATGTGCGTTGGAAAATATAATCTGTTCTTTTTCAGTCCCACCCAAAACATGACCCCAGAAAACCTCCCCTAATTGGAAAACTGGATAGATTTACGCCACTTTCAGATGCAGGCAATTTTACAAGTGACTCATAAAGGGATCCAAGCTGGATTTGAATGTAAACATTTCTAATATTCCCAGATTACTCAGCTAAAGAGCATTGATCAGGAGGGAGTTTGCGCCATTTTGCTCAAAACTGTTCAAGCAAAAGATTTGCTTCATATTAGGGATGTGCATTTGTTGCCATAATAGACAATGCTGGATGCCTGTGATTCTGACATGTGAGGGGTGTCAGACCACGTTGTTTATACGGTAGATGAGCGTGAACATCAGTTGGCTCACTTAACTCTATTTCCTATGATGAGAAGGCCTATCTCTCCAGCTGGAGGGTTGGAGCTTTTGTTGCTGAGTCAGAAGGCTCCATCCATCTATGTTTTCTGGGAGCGACAGTGGGACTAGTAAATCAGAAGATGGCCCTCCTAGCCCAAAGAACACCGCTGCCTCAACAAACAGGGAATGCGAAGTGTTTTTTCCCCCCTTCTGCACACGAAGCACGAGTTGCTACTATCTCCAAGGTCAGAACTCTGTTGCGGAAGTGGACCCTTGGACCGAGGTGAGGTTGGCGCTACCCACAGGGAGGGCCCTGCAGGTCCTCACTGTCGGCAAGCAGAGCTGGCTGGAGCAGGAGCCCAATACCAGCCATTGTTGCCTTTCGGCCCCATTTAAAAAGGGCCACGCATGCAAAAATGGGGGTTGGGGGGTGTGTGTGAACATGGCCGCACACATTTTTGGAAGGGCCCGGCCACTCACCCTGTTACGCGCTGAAGTGACAGCGCACGCATATTATAAAATTGGCGCATCCATGTGAGTGCACAGGTCTTAAAATCGACCCCTTTAATTTGAGCCCTTGGGTGCTGGGGCCGGCTGAACTTAGGCGCGGAGCTCTGCGAAGAGATGAATCTGTGACAAAAGGTATTGTTGGCCAGTAGAAAGTAACAAAATCAGTCCAAGCAGTGGTCAGGGCAGGCAGGAGACAGCAGAGACAAGAGCAGGCAGAGGTCAGGAGCAGGCAGAATTCAACAAGATGAGGAGCAAGCAGTGGTCACAAGGCAGGCAGAAGTCAAACATCATCGAGGAGCAGTCTGAAGCCAAGCCAGGAATCCAAACAAAGACAAAGCCAGGGAGCCGATCAGAGGTCAGACCAAGAAGTCAATCCAAAAGGATAAGGCAAGGCAGAACAGCAGGAGGGAACACTGAAGATGGACGAGGAACCCCAAGACAGGAACACAGGAATTCCAAAGACAGAGGAAGGAACCAGGAATACAAAGACAAGGAGCAGGAACCAGAACCAGGAACGAAGAGGCAATCAGCTACTTCAAGGAGTTCGACCTATTGGCAAGGTGTCTGAGGAAGGATCAGACAGGCCTTATATAGGGGGAAGGGTTGTGATGTCATCCATGGGTGCTGCTGTGGAATTCCCGCCGTGGGCCCTTTAAATGTGCCTGAGCTGTGCGCGCAAGCACCTAGGGTCTCCCTGCTCAGCTGAGCGGCGTTCCTAGTGCAGTGCGTCAGGCCTGCATGGCAGTCAACTGCATCTTTGCCCAGGGCCAGCCGCGGAGTCAGAGGGCCCCCTCCGACCCGGGGATGGAGATGAGAACGGCTGGTCATGGGACGGACCCGCGACTGGCCAAATGCATCAAATTCCTTTATTGCAAGGAAGAAAGAAGCATCCAGGACACTGCCACCTATCTCAGGAAATTAGAAAGTCATGGGATAGGTAGCAGGGTCCTGTTGTGGATTGCCAACTGGTTAAAGATAGAAAACTGAGAGTAGGTCTAAATGGTCAATTTTCCCAATGGAAAAAGGTAAATAGTGGAGTGCCCCAGAGATCAGTTCTGAGACCAATGCTTTTTAATATATTTATAAATGACCTGGAAATGGGAACTAGTGGAGTAATCAAATTTGCCGATGAGACAAAATTATTCAAAGTTGTTAAATCGCAAGAGGATTGTGAGAAATTGCAAGAGGAAATTGCAAAATTGGGAGTTTGAGCATGCAAATGATAAATTAAATTTAATCTAGACAAGTGCAAAGTGATGCACTTAGAGAAGAGTAATCCAAATTATAGCTGCAAAATGCAAGGTTCCACATTAGGAATCACCACTTAGGAAAAGGATCTAGGTGTCAACATTGAAAATATGTTGAAATCTTCTGCTCAGCAGCCAGCAGCCAAGAAAGCAAATAGAATGCTAGGGATTATTAGGAAAGGATTAGAGAATAAAACAGAATAACCTATATTCTGTATTGCTCCATGATGCAATCTCATATTGAGTATTGTGCAATCTTGCACAATATTGAGTATTGTGCAATCTCATATTGAGTATTGTGTTCAGTTCTGGTTACCATATCTCAAGGTAGATATAGCAGAATTAGAAAAAGTATAGAGAAAGGCAATCAAGATGATAAAGGGGATGGAACAATTCCCCTATGAAGAAAGGCTAAAGAGGTTAGGACTCTTTAGCTTGGAGAAAAGATGGCTGAGTGGAGATATGATAGAGGTCTATAAAATTGTTCTGGGTCATACAGACATCCGAGTTTGCCATCTAGGCAGATACACTTTCTTTCCAATCAGTCCTCAAGACAAAGATTCTTTAAGTTTGAAATGATTTATTGTACAGGTAGATTCTACATACAATTGTTGCATCTCAAATGTAAGCCCCAAGGCAAAGATCTTTGGTAACTGGAGTCAGGGTAGCAGGAGGGAGGAGGAAGTTTCTTGTGTTGCAGGAGTTAGTTTATGGTAGAGGTAGGGAGCTTGAGGGATATGAGCTGATTTAGTCTTCAGAAGAAGGCAGTAAAAAAGAAGGTAAAAACTTGATTGTTTCAGGGAGTTTTACAGAGCGCTGCTGACTCTGGAGCCTGCATGGGCAAGACTGGGCTCTAGTCGAGAGCTGCTAAGGGAAACGCCTCCACAAGCTGGGGGCAGGGGGGCAAGGTCCAATGGCAGCGAGCCTAAGAATCATGTGACGCAGGGGAAGCATGAAGGGCAGTCCCTTGAACCTATAAGGCACCTAGGAAGACTCAAGTTAGATTGAGGGGCATTCAAGCTCTTCCGATAGTGAGAGAAAGCAGAGGGGGGAGGGAGCTTCTCTTAAGGGCAAGGCTCCTCTTAAAGGCAAGGTTCCCAGAATTTTATCATGGGTTACAGTATCAAGAATCCTCAGAAGGAAGGGCTGCACTAAACACAGTTAAACTACAGTATATACAGATACAAACATGTACCCACTGCTGGGGACAGAACAAAAATAATGAGGGGAATGGAATGAGTAAGCCTTAATCAATTGTTTACTTTTTCAAAAAGTACAAAGCCCAGGGGACATACAATGAAGTTACTGGGTAATACATTTAAAACTAAAAAAATAATATTTTTTACACAATGCATACAAGACTTTGTCATTTTTCTTTTTGGGGGAGGGGGTCTGTACTTTGATTTAATTATAAAAAATACGATCCATCAAGAAATACTTTAGAATTGGAATTATGTAATATAACAGCCCTTCCTCCCCACAAGAACAATGACTGGGGCCTGGCTTAGTCTGGGAGGAAATGCATGTCTATTTCTAGTGCTTCAGTATTGCATTGTATGTAGAATCTGGCTTCTTGAAGTTACCAATTAAGTTTTTGTCTGCATATTTCTCTTTATAATTTGTGATCACTTATTTTGTATTTGTTGAAGGTCATTTTGATGTATGACTAAGGTGAGGTAGTCTGCTAGTGTAGTTTCTTCGGTATAGGGATTTCTAACTTTCTTGTTCATTGCATTTTCCAAACAGGAGGTGTATTGGTGTTCTAGGGCCCGGTTTAATATTTTCTGTGCTGCCTAATCATAGGCAGAGTTGTTATTTTTGGAGTCTTGTGAGTTAGTGTAGCTGTAGTATGGCAGATTTTCTACATATGTACTGAGTGTTCTTTTTTTTTTTTTTTTCCAGGATTTTGATCATTTCACAATGTGACTAGTAATGGAGAAAATTTTGTGTTTGTTATTTAGATGACACCAGTAATTTTTTGCATGGTAAGTGTAGGGGAAATATCATGCTCTGCCCCCATTGTAAATGCCTGTGTGTGTGTTGTGGGTAATGTCTGTGATAAAAAAGTATATATTTACAGAATTGGAGGTACAGGATTTATATCGGCTTTGTCTTGCACATACAAACAATGACAAGAATGAACCTTTCTTAACAGAGTGTATAGTATGCTGGGTATGATCTCAGTCTCTGAATTTACTGCTAGAATTCTTCTTAATACTTGCATTGTGCCAAACAGTTTCTTTCTGAAACTTGCTAAGGTGTGTGTGTGTGTATAGGCAACATATTGAGGTGAACTTGGAAGTTTTTTATGATCAGGTGAGTTGTGGCCAAACAAATAGGACTGTTTTGTACCTTTAGGCCATATTTTCTTGGTCTTTGATTGCATCACCTCGTATTTGATGATTTTCTCTCGCTCAATATTATTTATTTATTTAGTATTCTGCTTTTTGCCACTTCAAAGCAGATTACATTCATTTCATTTTTCATTTATTAAAATTTATTGATCGCCTACCACAGAGAGGCCTAGGCGATTTACAACATTAACATACATAATGAAACATAAAAATAATAAATACAATACCACACAACTTACATGTATTTTACAGAGACAAAAATAACCAGGTACTGTAGATATTTCCCTATCCCCAAAGGGCTTACAAACTAAGGGGGTCATTTATCAAAATGCACTAAGGCGTTTTCGCATGCGTTAAGGGTTTATCGCATGCGAAAAGCCCCATTAATGCATGCGATAGGCATTTACCGCATGCTAAAATGTCTGTAACACATGCGATAGCACCATATCGTATGGTGTGATGCAAATTTCAAAAAGAGGAGGAGTTAGGGACAGGGAGTGGGCTGGGTTTGCCAGTGTGCGAAATGCTATCGCACAGACTTAACGCCGAGTTTAACTACACCTTTTTGAATAGCGTTAAGCTGTGCGATAGCTTCCCTTACCGGGCAGTAAGGTTTCATCGCATTTTGCGATGTCTTCCGAAAGGCCTGTTTGAGTAGAAGACAGAGAGAGAGAGACTGACTAGCCATAGTGTCCTCTCCCTAGATAGGTATTTGTATCCCTATGGTAGGCCCACCTACTTCTCTCCCTCTTTCTCTCTTGTGTCTGAGCTCCCTGGGACGTTTAACAATGGTCCCCCAGTGGTTGAATGCAGGAAATACAACAGGTCTCAGACTTATTGCAAAGTCTGAAAAGGTTATTGCCGTTTGTGCTAACTTAGCTCTTTACATAGGTAATTAGCGCAAATTGCGATAAACTGTATATTATCATAAAACACGCCCCTTTTGCTATTGCATGCAATACTTATCGCATTTTGATAAATCCAGGCCTAAGTTGGTACCTGAAGCAATGGAGGGTAGAGTGGCTTGACCAAGGTCACAAGGAGTGGCAGTGGGATTTGAATGCTGGTTTTGCTGGTTCGTAGCCCACTGCTCTAACCACTAGGCTACTCTACTCCACTCCATAAATAGTATAGAATAGTCACTTAGTACTGAAATTTCTATTAGTAATTCTGATTTTTTTCTTTTTCTCCTTTACCACTATGTCTGGGTTTTTTTTTTAGCATTGAGCATTTAATTGATCTGGGAATGAATAATTATGCTCTGATTTATGTAAAGAATGTATGTACGACAGAATGACATTAATTGTAAAGGTAAAGTAAAAGCTGGCAGCAGGGACATGGGCGGAGCTTGGGACAGAGTTGGAGGTGAAGCTGGGGCAGAGCTTGTTGACAACCCTCAACCAAAAAGATGTTCCGCTGCCCTTGGTTGAGACTGCCAACAATGGTGACAATTAGTTCTAAACTGTAGTGTGTGGACGTCTGCCTACTAGAAGCTGTACTAAGACCACCAACACATTTAACATAGACTACTGATTTGAACCTGTAACCTAGAGGTGAACAGCTCGACAACCCTGTGCCAGTTCTATTAGAGCATCCAGTCCCTGTGCTAGGCACCCATTAATGATTCTCTTGACCATACATCACCATACCTCTTTAATAGCAAGTAAGATTATATTGTTTAGTTTGATGTACCACCATTAAAGCTGTCTCAATTAATTCCAACAGTAGACCAGTCCAATGTTATTATACAGCCCGCAGAAAAACCAATTTTCTCTTCATTTTGATATAAATTTATCATCCCTTACTTTTTATGCCTGCCTTCTGGTTCTAGCAATTTCATGTACCCTGAATATTTCCTTTGTCAAACCTTTGAAAGGAATGAACAAGACTTTTGGAAACCACAGGGCTCCTATCTGACGATGTGATCAGATGCATACGACTTGGATGTTATCACGTCTGAAGAAGAGGACCTATGTGGTGTCAAAAGCTCATGTACAATGACATCTTAGGATAATTCTTCGGCTGGCTCAGGGGAAGGGGAAACGTCAAACGCATTCACCCTGGGAAAATAGTGATTCACCCACGTATAGTGGCAGAACTGAAAACCGCCGTCCTCAAATGCAGCTAAAGTCCACATGGGTTCCAGAGCATGAGCACCTTTAGCTGCAGGAAACCGAGGCACTCCTGGCAATGGGTTTAGGTTGAAGGAGTAGAACAGCCCACTGGAGTTTGGCACAGACACCATGGGCAACTGCCTGCAGTGCCAAATTTTGAAGGCACCATGCTGCTGTCATGGAACTGTGAAAAACCAGCTGACTGTGATCTTCAGTTCTCCCTCCTCCTTAAAATAATTCCCCGCTAAAAGGCCTCACAAGCTGGCAAAGGATCTCAGATACTTAGAATTATTCCCTTGGTGCAGGTCTAGAATGATTCAGATAATATCCATTCAGCATTTTTTTGGGAATCTATCTGTGGTGTCGCTGTGGACGATAGGGTTTCCAGCCATGCCGAAATAAATAAGAAAAATCGAGTCTGGGATGGGGATGTGCTCAGAGCTCAAGGTCCTGAGGAGTCTGCCCTGACCGTTGCTCATCTTCAAGTCTGACCTGCAAATTCCCTTTCAGATGGACCGGGATAATGTGTTTTCTACATCGCTTTCCTAATCTAAACAAATGATGCCATCAATAAAGCAAGAATTCTTCCTCTTTTGGAGACCGGGGATAAGTCATACAATTTATTGTATTACTACAAATGAAAACATGATTTTATAGATAGGAGGAGCAGGTGAGTCATCTGAAATATAGTTAGCGAAAGATGAATGACACTTCAGCTTTAATTGCCTCTTTACGCATGCCTGCTCACACTTATTTGTATCCCTAGAAAACACAAAGGAAACAGCTGTGGCAGGATAATGGGCAGACAAAGCAGCAAGTTTGCTTGTGGTTCGAGTCCAGCGGCGAGTTCATTATTCATGCCTTCATCCCCAGGGAACTGCGATCCGGCACAGATACTGGTTATCGGGGGTCCCCAAACTTTTGACAGGGGGTAGGGGGCCCGCATTCAACCTTACAAATCACTGAGAGCTGGGGGGAGGTGACAGATCATTGCTTGGAAAGTTGACTCAGCAGGGGCATGTGGGACTCCTCCTGATGATCTGAAGTGCTGGGGAAGGGGGAGAGGGTTAGCGGGGGGTGTGGCACATAGACGGTCAGTATTAATATTCCTGAATTTCTTGGAAGATGTCAACCCTTCCACACACCCTTCCCCTTGCGTCCCTCCTTCCCCAGCATCTGCCCCCTGCTTCATTTCCTTCGGCAGCATCTGCCCCGGTCTCCCCCTTCCCCCAGTTCTGCCCCCTGCCTCACTCCTCCAGAGAAGAGGAGGGTGGAGGGAGCAGCGTGAATTGAGGCTGCTTAGAGTGAATCACTAGAGGGGGTAATCAGTGTCCCCTGCAGCCCCTGACCCACTGGCAAGCCTTTGGGCTGTAGCGTGGTCCTCACTCTACGCCAGCGAGCGGCGGATACAGAAGAGAAGTGGCAGGAGAAAGTTCTGAACCTGCCACCTGCTCTGTTGCTCACTATTTGTGCTGTGACCGTGAGTTATATTCTAAACCCATAGATACTGGAATTAGTGCATTAATACAATGACATTTCTCTCCTACAACCTTTACCTTTTTCAGGCCGTGGGATGTGCACTAACTGCTCTTTGTGTGCTCTATTCTTCAGAGATCTGCATGCCAGATCCGCTTTCATTTTCCTATGATTCTCCATGAAAACAGGACTCAGTACAAGAGAGAGGCATGCAGGGATAATAGAGCAGTAGGTGAGGAACATGTTTCTTGGAAGTTATGCTCGATTATAAAGCAAATTTTGATGTATTGTATGTCTGCGCTGCAGATTGTTTTATACATCAAATTAATGTGTAGATGCAGAAGACAACAATATGAATAGAAGAATTGGCCCCTGCACTGTTCTTTTTCGTAAATCAGTACATTGTTTGATGCCACAATGGCATGCATTAATGCTTTAGATGAATTCCTTACATTTTCTCTGATTTTCCACAATGCCATCGTACTCCCATTAAAAATTCTGTTGCACACTCTTTTTCTTGAAGAGTTACAAGTAGCCCCGTAATTATAACCATTTCTACTTAAGTTTTTGACTTTGCCCACAGACTATGAAAATAAGACACCCTGGGGATGGATGACATTTATATTTTCTTTCCCTGTGTGACAGCAAATCACTCACCAAGGATCTTGAAGCTTTGGCACAGATGCCATCTCCGTAGGTGCGAGCAGGTTAAAAAAAAGTGTTTACACATTCCTGTTAATGTACGTGGACTGCTTCAACAAATCTTTTTTTTGTCATATACTGGTTGCTCTGCTATTTTTCTCTCTTCGTTTCTGGTGTTTGCGAGCAAGTGACTCCATGGGCAGCCGCTGGTAGATACCAGCAGGATCACTCTGCCCACAAACATCACAGACATTCCTAAAATGTCAGCAATGAATTATATTCCAACTTTTTGCCTGCTCAGATTCATCTCTTGAGCAGTGCCTCATATCTCATACTTGCAGGCGGTGAGGTATTGCAAATAAAAAATAAAATCCTGGCCCCTGAAGAAGAAAGGGGCTTTCTGAGTGACAACTCAATAACAAAATGACACATGTAACATGGTATGCGAGGTGATGCTGCACCTTCGGGCTAAGGGTGGCAATTATTTCCCCTCCCCCCACACAGTTTTCCATTGCTAAAGAAAAGCAATGTGCTACCTACTCAGGTAATCTACTAATGCCATCACATGGCGAGGAGTCGGTGAAGCAGAGACTCATTAAAGTATAAGCAGGAGGTGTTCTCTGCGTGACCAGGATTAATAGCCATGACTAAGAATACAGAATTTGTCTATGATTTCAACATAGTAGAGCTGAAAAACAGTTCTTGTAATAAGAAAATAAAACGTTTATTTGAAAGAAAACAAGAAATCTTACAAAAGTTTACTTTGTACATGATATGCGTCGTTTTAGGAGAGCGTTCTCTTTTTCAGAGGTAACGCCAAAATATAGATGTCCAAGGCAGATGTATAAAATTAGTAAGCAAAAAGTTAATTGGGACAAGTCATCCTCTTGCTTAATTGGTAGATTATTGATATACTGAAGCCTATTTCATGCAACTATTTATAATTTATAAAGTAGTGGATATATTTTGCAATATGCTTACCTCATCTCTACCCTTTTACAAAAGGGCCTTGGATACTGAAGGATGAAAGCAGCCCTGTGATTGGCTTAGAAAGCTATGTATAGTAGTAATGACCAGATAGAATCCCTGGCATTGATATCACAAATCTTCAACATCTAAACTTAAATGAATAAAAGTGATTGGTGATATGACTGCATTTAGACGTGGCGGGGTTGTTTCATATGGACATTACAGCTAAAAAGGTGAATTTTAAAAGCCCGGTGCATGCCAAAATGATGAGATGTGTGCACAAGTCGGTGTAGGGCTTGCCCACCCATTGAATTGTAAAAGCCACACAGATGCATGCATATCTCACTTGATTTCAAAATGGGCGTGGTCTGGGTGGAGCATGGGCATTTCAGGGTGTGGCCAAGAGACGTGCATGTAAATACTTCTGCTCCCCGGCATCTGGCCAGGTCCTCCGCCGCATAACTTTACCTCTGCTATGGAGGAGGGTTGAAAGGGTCAGGGGTAACCGGGGGGTGTACAGGCTATCAAATCAGGGGGGTTTGGAGGATCTAGCTGTGAACTGGTGGGCGAACTGGTGAAACTGGCAATGGCGTGGACGAACACCCGTTTATAAAATACCCTGACTTGCGTGGTAGAATTGGGATTTGCAAACCTAGGCATGCGCCCACTTAAAATTGGGCACAGGTGTGTGCAGCCAGGCTATTTTATAATGTGTGCGCAAGTTATAAAATGGCCGCATCCCTGGGTGTGCGCTGATGCACATGCGCCCAAGTGCACCCATAAACCGGTTTGAAAGTTACCATCTTATTACCTGAGTCACTTAACCTTTGTCCTTGTATACTAAAACAAACCTTGGCAAGTTGTGGTCCAGTTTAAATCACATAGCATTCCCTAGGGTGTCTTAATTGTTATGTCATAAAATTGGGAGGATGCATAATCCAAACTGAAGTCAGTTTCTAAGGCTGATTAACAGCTAGAATTCTAATTCAAATGCCAGACTTTCTAACTGAGGGGGTCATTTATCAAAATGCGGTAGGGCATTTTCGCATGCTTTAAGGGCTTATTGCATGCGAAAAGCCCCATTAACGCATGCGATAGGCCCTTAACGCATGTGAAAACGCCTTTAACGCATGCGATAGCACCATATCGTATGGTGCAATGCAAATCTGAAAAAGAGGAGGAGTTAGGGGTGGGAGTGGGCTGGGTTTGCCAGTCTGCGAAGTGCTATCGCACAGACTTAACACCAATTTTAACTGCACCTTTTTCAGTAGCGTTAAGCTGTGCGATAGCTTGCGTTATGGGGCAGCAAGGTGTTAGTGCATTTTGTGATGTCTCCTGAAAGGCCTATTTTAGTAGGTTTGAAGCTCCTGGAGCATGAGGAGGAGGAGGAGGAGGGAGAGAGAGACTAGCCATAATGTCCTCTCCCTATATAGGTATTTGTATCTCTATGGGAGGCCCACCTAGTAACTCGAGGTGAGATTTAGGTATTAGTGTAGCTTGATGGACACTCTACCTGGGTAACATCAAGCTAGGTGGAGAGAACATTGCACAAATATCATCTTTGGGTGAGTTTCCTCACTCCGAAGGTCATCAAATCTTCACAAGAGACCACTGTTCTGTTCGTACATCTTACGTTGAATGTCAAAGTGGCCCTTAACCCCCTACACTAATACCTAAACCTCACCTCGAGTTACTAGGTGGGCCTCCCATAGGGATACAAATACCTATCTAGGGAGAGGGCATTATGGCTAATATCTCTCTCACTCTCTCTCTCTCTCGCTCCCCATTACCAATGGTCCCCCAGTGGTTAAATGCAGGAAATACAACAGGTATGGCACTTATCGCAAAGTCTGAAAATGTTATCACAATTTGCACTAACATAGATAATTAGCACAAATTGCAATAAACTGTATATTAGCATAAAACACATCCCTTTTGCTATTGCATGCAATACTTATCACATTTTGATAAATCCAGGCCTGAATTTCCTTGTAGTAAATGCCTCACTGGTTTAAAAGGCTTAAGGCTAGGAAAGCTTTTCAAAATTTCTAGAACTATAACAATTAAAACTTCAGTACTTATTACTATTGTAAACTACTACTGCTACCTCTACTAGTCATTTCTATAGTGCTACTAGATGGATGCAGCACTTCATGGAGTTTACCGTCTAGTCAAGTCACTTGTATTGAATAAACAAGAGGTTTATTATGAAAAATGGTTAAAATCAACAGGAAACTCGTTAGGGCAAGCCAGAGTTTAAGATTTAATAGCACCCTCAAACGGGTGGGTTTTTGGGTTGGATTTAACTATGACTAGAGAGACAGCATGACGCATCAACTCAGGAAGTCTGTTACAGGCATTCTGTGCAGTGAGGTGGAATGCGCTGAATCTGGGAGAAGAAGGCCACAGAGAAGCACAGCTTACCTGATGAATAGAGTTCACAAGGAAGTGTGTAAGGAGAGAGGAGAGAGAACGAGGAGCTGAACTAGTACTAGCAAAAGAGTTTAGATAATACATTTGGCAATAAAACCAGAAAAAAAAAGACCTGTTAAGATCTTCCTTTCTCATTTTGCTTTATATTTTATTTCTGAAGTGACTCTATTTTTTTTTTACAGTTTTTAAAGCATCTCTTTACCATTCTGAAATTTTTTTATTTTATTTTAATTGAATTTTAAACAGATTTACATTATTAACGAATGTCATCCAGTAAAATATAGAAATGAAACATTCACATCATTACATCAATAGGAAATATCCTTATTTTCAATTATTATAAGAATAAGGGGAGAACACAATTATTAAGCAGTTCATGAAAATTAAATCATAATATTTAGTTGCAGCACTTTGACATACACCACATTATTATTTGTCCAACATCCTTAAAGTTATTCAGGAGTGGGAGTCTAAATACACCCGTAATTGCTCAGGCTCCGAAAAAATATATCTATTATTTTGATAAACTAAGACACATCTACAGGGAAATCTTAAATAAATGTTTGCTCCCCTTGATGTTGCTTCACTCTTCATCATCAGAAAAGTTTTCCTTTCCCCTTGCATGTTCTTAGTAATGTCAGGGAATACCCTCACTTGTTGTCCATAGAAGAGCAAGCTCTGATTGCAAAAAGATAGTCGCAGTATAGTATTTCTATCCAATATTAATGTAAAAGTTACCAAGAGTGTTGCCCTGGACTCTGTCGTAGGGCCTCATTTTCTAAAGTATCGCAGGCCTGCGATACTTTGGAAGATGAGGGGCGGGGGGCCGAAATGAGGTGCAGGCCTGCGCTAGCCGGCAGCGATCACACCGTTGCGGTGCGATCGCTGCCGGTTTCGCACCAATAGCGCCACCATAGGAGGTGTAGCTATTGGGAGCGAAATAGGCAGCGAAAAGGCACTTACCTTTTCGCTGTGTGCGCCGTCGTCGTGGAGTCGGCCCCGGTGACGCCCCGACTCCTCCTCTTCCGTGGCCGACTCCGCCCCGACTCCGCCCCCATCCTGGTATCACACGTGATAAGGGACTTTTCGTGTGTGAAAGGTCCCTTATCGCATGCGAACGGCTTGGAAAATGAGGCCCTTAGTCTCAAAAGGTTTTTCCAAAATGTCTGTTAAGTTGTCAGAAGAAGTTTGTTTTTGAGCTTGTTTTCTCTTTCCATCATCTCTAGCAGGGAGATAAAATATTTTGGAAATTGCTGGTATAGAATCTTCTGAAAATCCAAGAATATTTACCAAGTAACTTTTAAGGAGATCTTTAGGTGTCATCCACCTGGTCTTGGGGAAATTCAGGAACCTTAAATTGGTTCTTCTTATTTCATTTTCAATAAACTCCATTCTTTTCATAACTAGATTTTCAGATTTTATTAAGTTACTCTGCACTTCTTTAACGCTGTTAATTTCTGTTTCAGCCAACTTCACTGTTGTTTCCAACGTTTGAATCTTATTTTCCAATCTCTGAACATTATTAAAGTTTTGTTTTACAGCAGCAGTTAGATCATTTATAGCTGTGTTCATATTTACTATTGCCTTCCAAATAACTTCCAATGTTATCTTTTCTGGTGTTACTAATGGCACATTAACAATTACGTGTACTCCATTTCCCTTACCTCCTATCTCCAAGGAGCCTGCCTCACCCTCCATGCGCCGTGCTTCCTCATTCTTTCCCTCGGAACCCTGTTGATCCGGGTTCTCCGAAGCAGACGGGTAAACACCGTCGCTTCTCAGGGCACTAGAAGTCTTTGAAGTCGTTTGTTCCCACGGCGACATTGCTTGTTGTTTTCTCCCCTCTCCTTCCGGGAGTCTGTATGGCAGGGTAGGCATTGTTGGAGCTCCGGGGCTGAGGGATGTCTCTTCAGCCTGAGTGTCCCGATGGCTGCTCTCCGCCGGGCTCGCTCGCGGCTCCTCCTTCCGGTTTCTGGTGCATGTCCCCGAAAGCCTCCTCGATTCTCGATTGTCTTAAGGCAGCAATTGGAATTGAGGTAAGGTTATCACGAATTTTAGCTTTTCTCTTAGTGTGTGGCATTTTAAAAGAAACTTTCAAAGGAAAAAGAGAGAAGCTTTCAAAGACCTCAGAGGATCGAGTTGCTCGCGCGTTCACAGTGCGGCAGCCATCTTGGTTACCATTCTGAATTTAAGTAAATACAGGGTATTGTTATGCTGACCCTCAACAACACTGATGCATAATATGAATACTGCAAAAATAGCTGAAGACACAGGGAAAGAGGTTTCTAAATATAGTGGGCATAGCTACATTAAACAGTTAAACACCTTTTATTTAAAAAAAAAAATAAGAAAATATACTAGGAGAAGAAAAGAAAGGAGACCTAAGAATAAGACTCCAAAGGGGAAGTTATAAATTCAAGAAATAGGCAAGTTGATAGTTTGACATCTCTAGTGAGTACTCCTGATGTAAAATATAGAGACAGGGGAACAGTGAGAGACAAGGTGAGGGGAATCAGTCATTTTAAAAAATACATTTGAACAAGTAATTAAGAGGAGTCCATAGAAAGGGGAAAAAGAATGATATAAGTATGTATCTTTCTTTAAAAATGCTAATGCCTACTCTTCTATAAAGGCCACTGGGACCTGAACCAGCTGGAGATCCAGGGCCTTGATCCCTGGCTCTGCTTGGAGAAGAGACGGCTGAGGGGGGGATATGATAGAGGTCTTTAAAATCATGAGAGGTCTAGAACGGGTAAATGTGAATCGGTTACTTACTCTTTCAGATATTATAATAGACTAGGGGGCACTCCATGAAGTTAGCATGTAGTACATTTAAAACTAATTGGAGAAAATTCTTTTTCACTCAATGCACAATTAAACTCTGGCATTTGTTGCCAGAGAATGTGGTTAGTGCAGTTAGTGGTGCTGGGCTTAAGAAAGGTTTGGATAAGTTCTTGGAGGAGAAATTCATTAATTGCTATTATTCAAGTCGTCAGAGAATAGCCACTGCTATTACTGATATCAGTAGCATGGGATTTATTTACTGTTTGGGTACTTGCCAGGTACTTGTAGCCTGGATTGGCCACTGTTGGAAACAGGATGCTGGGCTTGATGGACCCTTGGTCTGACCCAGTATGGCAAGTTCTTACGGCTCTTTTCTTTCTTGCCGTTCTCCATGGCACAGGTCTGGAAGGAACATGGACTCCCTCCTCCAGTTTGGTAGGATGAGCCAGTACTGTAGATACTATCTGCAGGAGCAGTCTTTTGAAATCCCGGTACCTTCTCTTGCAGTGATCCATAATATGTTGGGATCCCTCCAAATTGGTGAAAACCCTGACTACCTTTTTCCATGATTTTATTTTGCCTCCTTGTATCTCTTGCTGACCTTTTCCCATAGCAGTGGCAAGTCGGGCTCCAGAACCTGGTTAAGAAGATCAGGCTCCTTGACTGTGAAACGGATGCTGCGGATCTGGGGTCTGAGTAACAGTGTCCTTATGCTGCTCAGTGCTCATGGCCTTTCTTACCATCATAGATACATTTTATTTATTTTATTTATTTAAGGTTTTTTTATACCGGCATTCATGAAAAATTCACATCATATCGGTTTACATAAAAAACAGGGGTGCGATGAATACAACAACGAACATAAATAAACATGATGAAGAGATGCAGTTACAATTAACAAGGGCTATTGAACTGGGGTGGAGGAATTAAAGAGGGATAGAAGAAGTTAATTATATACAAATATACAATATATACAGTGTACAATATATACAGCTACTGTGTCGAGTGTGCCTTTTAATGATTTCTGACTCAATATCATGTTTTGTTTGTTTTAATCCATTTTATGTTTTTTGTACCCTACCCTGAACATAGGAAGACCAGGTAATAAATATTTTAAAATAAATAAAATAATAAATCTCCTCCATCTACTCTATCCTGTTTTCTTCTTCCCTCTCTTTTACCTCTTCTTGTCTTTTCCACCTCTTCTTCTCCTCCTCATCCTCCTCTTCCATCTCCTTGTCCCCACCCTTCCATAGATCTCCAGAATCTTCTAACAGCATTGTCTACAAGTGGATTTGATGGCCTGGCTTTTATATTTGTCCTGAGTAGGTGTTAGATCCCTGTTTATGTTGTTGCTGTAACGTGCTCAAAATGATCATTCATTTTTTCACTAATAGTACAGACTTTTCCCTTAGTAAGTATGACATTAAACATTAACACAGTAAAACTAGAACATAATCCTTTTTCATTTCTTTAGTTTAGTCCACAGTGTGATATGTTGATTTTTATTGCCCATGGTAATCTACCAAAATTATTGCACTTTATTGTAGCCAGTCAGAAGCCTTTTTATAATATTATCTTTGAAGTCCATATTCAGTGCATTTGGTTCTTAACGAATAAATGTTCCGAATTTAGAAATCCCACAGGCCTGACCACCCCTGTCATAGCCAGATAACTTGTTATTCAGCTATCCAGTCTGAGGTTGCTCTGGGAACGAGCACCATTTTCTGGCTAAGGAGTATATTTGCTAAATTGTGTTTAGGTGTTTACCACGCAGTAAACATCTTAACACTGTGATAATGTGTGGCATTTAAACATCGCACATTATTTTACCCCAAATAACATCAAAATGGTAATGAGCTGCTTTATATGCCAATTCTTTTCAAATGTATGCAAAGCAGCTCATTATTAGTAAATTTTATGGTAGTAAAATAACACAGATTAATAGAAAGCAAGCAGCTGTGAATTTTACTTCAGACCGCTCATGGTCTGGCACCTAGGGGTGCTCTGCGCCCCATTAACCATCAGGGATTTGGGGGGGGGGGGAGAGTCAGGGGCCTGGCCTAGAATGGGAGGGCTTCTGAAGACCAGGGGAATTTGGTTGTGAGGTGAGAGGTAGCTGTGAGGCTGAGGGGGGGGAAATTGTGCCGGCCATATGGCCGGCGCCATTTTTCATTACTGCAACACGATTCGAGTGCAGGAGGTCGTTCCCGGACCCCCGCTGGACTTTTGGCAAGTTTTGTGGGGATCAGGAGGCCCCCCCAAGCTGGCCAAAAGTCCCTGGGGGTCCAGCGGGGGTCCGGGAGAGATCTCCTACGCTCGTGACGTCGGGGGGCAGGAACCAAAATGGCACCGGCGCCATTTTCTATCAACGCACCCGTGGCCCGAGAGTGGAAGATCACAACGGGACCCCCCCCCACTGGACCCCAGGTAATTTAAGACATTTGGGGGGGGGGGGGTTCGGGAGGGTGGGGGATTTATTTTAAAGGGTCGGGGTGGGTTTTAGGGATGTTTTAGTGTGCCGGTTTTCCCGCCCTCCCCCTTCCCCTCCCCCTTCCCCCGATTTACAATTTTTGACGATAAATCGGGGGAATTCCTATTAAATATCGACTCTAACGATTTTTGACGATTTAAAATATATTGGACGATATTTTAAATCGTCAAAAAACGATTCACATCCCTAATGCATATAGGGAAAAATAACCCTTGCTATAGTTACACAATGTTAGGTTCCACATTAGGAGCTACAACCCAAGAAAGAAATCTAGGCGTCATAGTGGGTAACACATTGAAATCATCACTTCAATGTGCTGTGGCAGTCAAAAAAGCAAACAGAATGTTGGGAATTATTAGAAAGGGAATGGTGAATAAAACGGAAAATGTCATAATGCCTCTGTATCGCTTCATGGTGAGACCGCATCTTGAATACCTTGTACAATTCTGGTCGCCGCACCTCAAAAAAGATACAGTTGCGATGGAGAAGGTACAGAGAAGGGCAACCAAAATGATAAGGGGAATGGAACAGCTCCCCTATGAGGAAAGACTAAAGAGGTTAGGACTTTTTAGCTTGGAGAAGACACGGCTGAGGGGGGGATATGATAGAGGTGTTTAAAATCATGAGAGGTCTAGAACAGGTTAATGTAAATCCGTTATTTACTCTTTCAGATAATAGAAAGACTAGAGGGCACGCCATGAAGTTAGCATGTGATCTTTGAAAATCTGCCCCAGTGTGTGGTGTGCAATGACAATCAAGAAGGTAACAAGAATGTTAGGAATTATTAGGAAAGGAATGGAAAATAAAACTGAGAATGTCATAGTGCTTCTGTATTGTTCCATGGTGAGACCACATCTTGAATATTGTGTGTAATTCTGGTCGCCGCATCTCAAAAAAGATATAGTTGCATTGGAAAAGGTATAGAGAAGGGTGATCAAAATAACAAAAGGGATGGAACAGCTCCCCTGTGAGGAAAGGCTAACGAGGTTAGGACTGTTCAGCTAGGAGAAAAGACAGCTGAAGGGTATAGGACAGATATGTATAAAATCATGAATGAAACAGAAAAGGTAAATGTAAATCGGTTATTTACTGTTTCAAAAAAATAAAAAGATTGGGGACACTCCATGAAGGAAGTAAGTAGCATATTCAAAACAAATTGTAGTAAATTCTTTTTCATTCACAGCACAGTTAAGCTCTGGAATTCATTGTCGGATGATGCGGTTAAGGCAGTTAGGGGCAGATTTTCAAAGGGTTACCTGCGTAACCTCGAAAACCTGCCCCTGCACGCGCCAAGCCTATTTTGCATAGGCTCGGCGAAGCGCACATGTTCCGGGGCTTTGAAAAAGGGGCGGGGTCGTGGGCAGGTAGCTGGTCCGGGGGCGGTCCATGGATGGCACCGAGGCCTCCGGTACAGCAGCTGTGCCGGGAGATGACGCGCCGGCAGCTGACCAGTGTGTGCAAGTTACGCCTGCCAGAGGCAGGTGAAACTATGGAAAACAAGGTGGGGGGGGGGATTTAGATAGGGCTGGGGGGTGGGTTAGATAGGGGACGGGATGAGAAGGTGGGGGGGTGGGCGGGAGTAAAGTTCCCTCCGAGGCCACTCCATTGGGGATCCCCTAGGGCTCGGCACGCGTAAGCTGCACAAGTGTGCACCCTCTTGCGTGCATCGACCCCGGATTTTATAACATGTGCGCCGCAGCCTGCGAATGTTATAAAATCAGGTGTACATTTGTGCGCGCCAGGTAGCGTGCACAAATGTACCCCACACGTGCCGATTTGAAAAGCAGCCCCTTAGTATATCTGGGTTTTAAAATGATTTGGACAAGTTTCTAAAGGTGAAGTCCATAAAATGTTATTAACCAAGTAAACCTAGGGAATTGCTATTACTTATCACTACGTGATAGCAGCATGGGATCCATTTACTGTTTGGGATCTTGCCAGACACTTGTGATCTAGATTGGCCACTGTTGGAAACAGGATGCTGGGCTTGATGGAACTTTGGTCTGACCCAGTATGGCAATTCTTATGTTTTTATGTTCTTATTGTCATCCCTGCATTGAGGCTGTCGTTAGGGTAAAAGAGCAGAGGATAGAAGTTATTGGAATGAACTGAATGCATAGCTAGATGCAGGTCAGTATATGGGTTTGAGAATGAGTGCAGTGGACTGTCCTGAAAAGGGCTTGACTCCAGGATGACATGGTACCTAGTGTTCTGTTCCCACAGTGTATTTATGTATTTTATTATTATACAACCGTCTTGAGTCATCTTGTAATATTGCTTAACTTGGATTTTCTGCAGGGTAAAAGTCTCTTTACCCCGATTGGTTAATGTTTTGAACTTCCTAATTGGACCTGTTCCTATTCTCTCTCTCTCTCTCTCTCTCTGTGTTCTTCCTCCCCATTATTTGGGTCCCTTAGCTCAAGGCAGCATGGAACAGTTTTGCCTGGAGGGATTTTCAAGTGGGGAAAAGGCTCTTAATAAGCTAACAGATAATTCTGAATCCGTTAGTTGCATGTTTTCAGAAAGACATCATTTTTTTTTATATCGCATTCATCCATAGCTTCTATTACAGTTGCAGTTAGCCTCACACGTACTGAACTGGAGCTTCCAGAGAAAACTCATGAGCTGTAACTGTCTCAGGAGACTGTGCGGTTACCCTGGATTCCTTCTCATTTGTAGTGAGGGTTGTATTGTTCATTATTCTTGTTAGGGTATTCAAGGACTTAGTTGATCTGGTGCCTGAAGCCGGGAAAAAGGATAAATAGCTGTCTAGAAGCCCAAGCAAGAGATCATGCTATGAGGGCAACAAAGTAAAAAAAAAAACAAAAACAAATGCTGAAAAAATTAAAGGAGTTACTAAAGCAGAAGATTTGGCAAAGGTTAAGTAATATGAACTCTTCAAGAGAGTGAGCTGAAAAGATTCCCTCTGCCAATTTAAGCACAGACTTGTGATTTACTGCTTGTTTCTCTCCAAAAGCATCTAATTGAGCAAAGTCAGTTGTTAGCCTAAGGAAGACAGTTTTAAAATCCTGCTGTCTCCTTCCCCTAACAGTGTGGGTATCATTAGACTGAGGGAGCCGTGTTGAGCTTCTCAGAGTTCTGATCTGATCTTGCCAGCCTTTATTATTTTTTCAGCATGGCACAAGGCAATATGCTAGAAAGCCCTGTGCTCTGTGAAGATGCAAATTAGGTTCCAGTTCAAACACACAAAAGGAAGTATGTTTTTGACATTGAAAGCTTTAGAGAATTATGAATCTGGGAAGGCTGACTACCAAAATGGTGCAGCTGAATGTGATAGGCATACCCTTGCTAGCACCTCTGGCATGGAAGGAATTCAGCGAGCCCTAAGTCAATTTAAATGCAGCTAAAAACGATATCAACTCCAGTAAGATAAATATCTCATATTCCTAACAAGAGTCAATACAGAAGGAAATCTGTAGGAAAGGGAATTTCACAAGGCCATTGATCTAGACACTATTGCACAAGCACAGTACTCCAGCTTTTCCAAACGCCCTTCAAGGTCGCTGAAATCAGCAAGTGCGGCTGTCGTGAGGACATGCACATAAGCAGAAGGTACACAGGCACACTCTTCCTTCAGAAAACGAGAAGCTGTCATATAGCTAGCCAGAGCTAGAATTGAAGAAGAAGAATTCACAACAGCTGCGGCCACTGCCGAAGCAGCAGCAGCCACACACAAGAAAGCTGAGTTGGAGACAGAGGAAAGAAAGCTACCACTGCTACCATTGTTGCCGCAACAGCAGCCACACACAGGAAACCTTAGTTAGATGCAGAGCAAATGCTGCCAAAGCCCAAGCTAAGAGTCTCAAAGCAGTTGTGAGCCAGGAAAATGGGGAGACGCAGATTGATCGTGCTCTCTCAGAGGATCCTGTTCAGCATACCAGAATATACAGCATGTGTAATAATTAATAAACCGAAATAAATTATCTGAGATGTTATATTTAACTGGGAACATTGGTTAGAAACGAAATCTTTTTGACTACTAAGACTTTTATACATCCTAGAATGAAATAAGAATATAAACCAGGTAAGGACTGAAAGAAGATTAAAAGTTTAAAGCTTATGGTATCTTTAACGACTTCTTAGTTTTCTCGCTGTTCTCCTTTTTTTCATATCATGCTCCAGTGTAATGGCCTAGATAGGTTCTATGAATTCCACTGCCTCTAGTATCATGTAATTAGCTGGATAATAATCTCCATTTATTCAGTGTTTGCCAGCCTAGGTTAAATGACTTTAACTGTAATTCATATTCATTTGCTTTTCGGCTTCTTTCTCATCAGCCTGTGTATTTCTAATCCTCCAATGACAATTCTGGACTCCTAAAGCATGCTCTGCCTAGTAACATCCTACACCTCCCACCCAGGAAATACCAACCTTTTAATTATATGTAGGCAGGTAGGATGTGCCAGAAATGCTTTATATACTTTTCTGCAAGATTTATTTAATACTAATTAGTGGATTAGAGCCACAGGATCAGGAAGCAACATGGGAGCTTTAGAATTCTTACATCCCAAGACAGTACAGAACTTCACATTTTGCATAGTGTTATTGTAATAGAGTGACCCTGATTTCCCCCTTTTTGTGTGTGCTGGACCAGACTAGATGCCTGGTCCACCTTAAATCCCACAGAGGGAGAGAGCTGTATGGGCGTGTCCCAGCTAGGGCTGGGATAAAAGTGCAAGCCCAGCTGTGTTCAGGAGGCCCCTATGCCTCCAGGAGGAAGGCAGCTCCTGTAAAGTGCTCTGTCCAAACCAGAAGGGATTGAGTGTACACTTATCAAAACCAAGGCAGACAAAGTTAGGAAGTCCATTGTGAAGTTTTGTGTTTGCTTAATATAGTTTTATCTGCATCAGAAAGGCTGCAATCAGTGTGCTTTCTATCTCCAGCCAGGGAAATACCACTCGGTCTCCCACAATTATGTTGATAGCATTTCTATTTGAAGTATATTTAATATGAAATAGTAAGGAAATACTTGTTCCCTTATTGGGCTGGATTTTAAAAGGGTTATGCACATAAGTTAATCCATCTATCTAACCTAAACCTAGTACTAAACTCCTCTAAAACAGAACTACTATTCATCTCCTCAGATAACAACAACTCCATCTCTAATCTTCCAACCACCCCCACTACTACACATGTGAAAGATCTAGGAGTGTTAATAGACAACCGGATGAACCTTAAAGCTTCCATCAACAGAACCACCAAAGATTGTTTCTATAAACTTCAAGTTCTGAAAAGAATTAGACCACTCTTCCACACTCAAGATTTCAGAACCATCCTTCAAGCTGTCATTTTCTCTAAGATCGACTACTGTAACTCTATCCTTCTGGGCCTACCCTCCTCCTACACTAAACCCCTACAGATGTTACAAAACGCTACGGCAAGATTACTGACAAATTCCAGGAGGAAGGACCATATTACTCCAATCCTAAAAGATCTCCATTGGTTGCCGATTCATTTTAGAATCCTCTACAAATCTCTTTCCATAATACATAAAACCATTCATCAACACTCCCCACTCGACTTACAAGTCCCTTTCCAAAAGTATAACTCCTCCAGACCAACCAGAGACGCACTCAGAGGATCCCTCCAAGTACCCCCAGCCAAAACTACTAAACACATCACTCTAAGAGATCGGGCCTTCTCAACAGCCGGCCCCCTTTTATGGAACTCCATCCCACCTGACCTCAGACAAGAACCCAGCCTCCCAATCTTCAGGAAAAGACTTAAGACCTGGCTGTTCAAAAAAGCATTCCCGGACACTGATTAACCCTTGCAGCCTGTTGAACTACCTCCCATTGTAAAAATGTTAATTTAATGTAAATATCTTTATCTAACGTCATCCTCCCCCTTTCTTCTCTACTCCCAGTTCTAGTACCTTGTTATTTGTAACTGCTTCCTCCTCACTAATAGGTTACTCATTTGTTCTTTGTACACCCCTGTTCTATGTAAACCGGCATGATGTGATTGTATCATGAATGCCGGTATATAAAAATTTTAAATAAATAAAAATAAATAAATAAGTTATGCACGTAACCCTTTTAAAAGCCCCCTGCGCGTGCCGAGCCTATTTTGCATAGGCTCGGCATCGCGCGCAAGCCCTGGGACGCGTGCCGGGTGGGCGGCGCGGATTTTGGGGCGGGGCGGGAGGCGTGTCGAGGCGTGATGCAGGCCCGGGGGCGTGGTCGAGGCCTCCTGACCAGCCCCTGGGTCGGGTGATGGCACGCCAGCAGCCCGCTGGCGCGTGCAGAGTTACACCTGCTTCGGGCAGGCATAACTCTGCCGACAACGGTAGGGGGGGGTTTAGATAGGGCTGGGGGGGTGGGTTGGGAAGGGAGGAGAAGGGAGGAGAAGGTACGGGTGGTGGAGGGAACGGGCAGCACGCGTAGGGCTCGGCGCGCGCAAGGTGCACAAATGTGCACCCCCTTGCGCGTGCCGACCCCGGATATTATAAGATACACGTGGCTACGCATGTATCTTATAAAATCCGGCGCACTTTTGTTCGCACGCGCGTAAGTTTACAAAATCTACCCCTTATTGACTGACTACTACTAGATCATACCTATGATGTTAGCCTGGCATACCATCCTAAGCTGGATCTACTTTTGTCAATCAGGAATATGTCATCGGACTTCTTATATTTGTAGGATCCTTGATCTGTTAGGATTCTTGACTGAAAAGGGAATCACTTTCTGTTCTTGTAGAGATGCACATAGTCCCTGAAGTGTCATATGGGGCCCAGAAATGTAAGTATTATCATCTACAATCAACACTCATGGATTAAAAGCTTTTGAACATCATTACAGATATTGAACTGTTCAATACAAGTTTTATAGTATCATAAGTACCCAAGTAAAGGAGTGATCCAGTTAGAGCAAAACACAACAAATCAGGACAAGAGAAGTACTCCCAGCTTTTCCACTGGCTTGATCTTAAGGAAAGTTACTGTTGTTATTCTGCTTCTCATGCAGCCTCCCAACCACCAGAGGTCCTCCGAGAGCTGCACCTACCCACTTTTCAGCTTTAGTCTCCGTGACCTTATGACTCGGCAATTCCCTGCCTATTTAGCCCTGCCTCCGTCTACACTCAGGGCCTTGTCATTGAGTCTGCCTGGCCCCCTCGTCTCTGTATACCTTGTGGCTCTCTGCAGCCTTCTGCCTTGTGGCTTTCCATAGCCTTCTCGTCTGTATTCCTTGTGGCTTCCTGTAGCCTTCTGCCTTATGGTTTCCTTAGCCTTCCTGTATTCTAGCTTGCTTGCTTGCTGGCTTCCTTAAGCCTTCCTGTTTCCATGCTTACCTTGTAGCTTCACTAAGCCTTCTGTCTCAAGTCTTGCTCCCTGGATACCAAACCTCCTGTCTCAAGCTTGCTAGTATTAATAACCTCTGTTTTGTTCCACTGTTCCTTTCCTGACCTTGGTTCCTTCCTAAGCTCTAGAACCACCAGACAGCCTCCAGCCCTGCAGCCTGAATCCACAAGCCTGTTCAGTTTTCCATGAGTTTGTCCTCTCCACTCTGGATTCCACTCCAGCCTTAGCCTTAAGTATCCTCCCTTGTTCAATTCCTGTAGGCCATCAGAACCCAAGGGCTCAACCTGCGGGGAAGGTGGCTGATACAGGCTGAAGATCCCCTAGTCTGGACAGTTCCTGAGGGGGTTCCCCAGCTGAGCTGGGTCCTCAACCCTAACAGAATGACAAGGCCATCCCATCCCTGTGACAGTGGTTCCTGGACATCTGGTAAGCTCAGTAAAAATGTTATTCCCTAGTTTGCAAGTACTACCAAGGACATACCCCACCAGGGGTTTTCAGGTGTTGAGAATGTGGTTCTCCCAATCTTGCCATATGGGAGTGTGAGCAGTGCACTTGTGCTAATCCCACCTTTCGACAAACGTGTATGGATTATGGAGTACATAAACTGACCTTGTTAAAAAAAAACCTTCTGTATTAAGATGTCCCCTGCAAAAATCAGTAAAAACCTGTGCCTAGACGGTCTTCTCTTAATTCTGATTTACAACCATGTAATGTTTGTAGGAGAAAGGCAGCAAAAGAGGACTGATGTAACCCAGGACTAAAGGTATCTGTTGTGTCAGAGAAACCTTGTTTGTCTTCTGTATGTAAAAACAGGGGGAAATCCTCACAAGAAAGCTCAGTTCCCAGATTGCTGCTTTCTTCCCCTGATTACTGGGAATGTAATGAATGTAAATGGTTTAATTCCACTTCCCCAGGGGAGTGCTTTATGTGCAAGGTGTTCAAAAAACTTACTGGCAAAACATCACTCTTAAATAGAGATGTGATTCGGCCGAACCTTTTGGTTCGGCCTTCGTTATCGGCCCGCCATGGGAAATTTAGTTTTCCCGCAGTTTGGGCTGATTCTATTTCACCTCCCCCCCCCCCCCCCCCCGAAATGAAGCCCAAAATCCAGGGGGCAGATGGGGGATTGTAAAAAAACCCCCAAAAAACCCAAACCCACCCCAACCCTTCAAATTTAATTAATTACAACCCCCCAAGACTTACCAAAAGTCTCTGGTGGTCCAGCGGGGGTCCTGGGAGCAATCTCCCCCTCTCGGGCTGTCAGCTGCCACTAATCAAAATGGTGCTGATGGCCCTTTGCCCTTACCATGTGACAGGGGCTATCAGTGCCATTGGTCATGGTAGGAGTAATGGATGGTCCACGCCATTTTTTAAGATGGTGCTGGCCTTCCTTTGCTTCTACCATGTGACAGAGGCCGGCCAATGGCACCGATAGCCCTTGTCACATGGTAAGGGCAAAGTCCATCGGCGCAATTTTGATTACTGGCAACCGACGGCTCGAGAGCGGGAGATCGCTTCCGGGACCCCGCTGGACCACCAGGGATGTTCAGTAAGTCTTGGCAGGGGGGGGGTGTCAGGCAAGTCTTGGGGGGTCGGGAGGGTGGGGGGTTGCAATTAATTAAATTTGAAGGGTTGGGGAGGGTTTTTTTTTTAAATGTGCCCTTTCTCCCCCTCCCCCCCCCCCCGAAATACAATAAGGAAACCACACGAAATTTCATGGGTTTTCATATCGTTTCGGCACCCTTCTGAAACGTGACGAAATAGGCAATATCGTCTCTATTTCCTATTTCATCGCAAAACGAATGCACATCCCTAGTCTTAAACACTTCTGTAGGAGATATGTTTCAGCAGAGCCCACAAGCACAGAGAAACTACAGTCAAATTGAAAGAGTAATTGCTTTTTTGGAGGACCTTGAAGTTTCTGCTAGCAAGAAGAGACCTCTGCAGCTGGAGCTTGATTCCATGCTGGCTTTAATTAAAACTCACTTACAGAAAAGGTGTCAGAAGCAAATACAGTAATGAAATTTAAGAAAGAATGGACCAAGCACAGAAGATCCCAAGTAGTGAAGAAATGAAGTGAAAGTTGGAGATCAAATAGAGTCTATGGCATGCGTCAAAAAGTACATTGGACAGACTAGATGGGTCTTATGATCCTTATCTGCTGCCATATCCTATGTAACTTTTTTCCTACTTTTTCAAGTATTTTGCAAATGCAAGAAAAGTTTTCATTGCCAATCTATCAAAAAATGACTGCATGTAGGTTTCTGATCATCCATGCTTGAGACTTTGGTCTTCAGCTCTAATAATACATAACTCCCACCTTGGCAGGGGGACTACCTTCAAACACTGCTGAGCACTGAGCAACTGCAGTGAAGCGGAACAAGGCTTGGATTCATGCTATGGAGAGCAGGATTATCTCCACGGTCCAAGGGATCCAAAAAAACCTGGTCTACACAGAAAATTGGTGTACTATAGCAACTCAGAATACCACAACCAGATAACATTGTTTTAAGCAATTCACAAAATCCCCAAAGTTGTTACAGTTCTTCTCAAATTAGTTAAGTACAGTCCAATAGGCACTTCCACCTCTCAGGCTCCCACAGAGGCCTCTTTCATCCTCCAGTTCCTAGTGAAAATATGGGGAAAACCCCTCTTTTTCTTTAATCAGACCTCCAACTGCAGACTTTCCCAAGGGAAAATGGTGTCCCCATTCTCCCAGATGCCCTTAGCGCTTACTGGAAAGAGCTACTTCTGCTCACTCCAATGGATCAGAAAAATACCCTCTGTAACGGCTAACTATAAGCTACAACTCCTCTCTGTGACTCATTGGAGTCCACAATCCATCCCCTTTGAGGAAGGACCCTTTGTTACATCACCATTTCATTCTCACCCCTGTGACCTCCCATTGCTGAAAAATTCCGAGTTATAGAAACATAGAAACATAGAAGTGACGGTAGAAGAAGACCAACGGCCCATCCAGTCTGCCCAGCAAGCTACACAGTTTATCCATTTTTTCCCCCCCTTTTTCTCCCTCCCACCCGTCTCTATTGGCTTCCAGCACCCTCCGGCCCCAATTCCCTTCCACCCCTCCACCAATGCAGAGAGCAGCGCCATCCTAGTGAACATCCAGCTCAATCAGGGGTAGCAACCGCCGCAACCAGCAGGCCACACCCCTGCCCCTTACCCACCCCTGTTTTGTTTGCTTGTTTGGTTTTTTGGGTTTTTTTTGTGAGATGGCAGCCCTCCATCCTTCCGCTCCATGAAGGTGGAACACCTACCACTGGCCACTGGCATCCCGCTCCGTGAATGCCAGTGGCCTATAGTAAGGCATAGGCAGCTTTACAAATGCATTTTATTGCTATGCTATAATTCAAAATTCACATCCTTTAATATCTAATTTACAGCTGCAGCACTGACTACATTCCTCGAAATATCAGCTTGCCTGTTTCTTGGACCCATGTTTTCTCCTATTAGCCTATTTTTAGATCCACGTTTTTGCTTCAATTTATTCTATACTAACAGAAGGGCCCATCAAAAATGACAGGCAAAAAAAAAAAGCAGGTCTGCATGTGGACTCGCTGCCCTGACCTCTCCTTCCCCCAGGAATCCACTGTCTTTCAGACTCACATTCAATACTTTTCACAGTGGGGTGGCCTGTGTTCCAAAGTGTGGTGCAGATTCGTCCTGATGTTCTCACCCACAGAAAACACAAAAAGGAAAAAAAATGCTTTAATTGAATTTCACATTGAATTACGATTCCTGAGTGACAGTTTTGGGTAGGAACCAGAATTAAGCATTAACCAAGCCCAAAAAGACAGCACAAAAATGTGCTTTTTAGCTTGACAAACAAACTCCATGTTTAATTACAGTTCCTAAGGAATAATTTTGATTGGGCCATCAAGAGAAGATCTTAAGGAAGTTAAATTAAACATGAAATGGCCTGAAAAAGAAGCACACATATGTAGTTTTTGAACATGACTGACAGTGTAAGGGCCTGATTTACTATGGATTTTTTCCCTTTATGTGACTTTGGGAAAAAGTTTAAGGGTCAATTTTCAAACAGCCCCTAAGCGACCTGGATAACCACTTAATTTTAACCAGCTTCCATTACACCAATATTCAGTTCAACCTAATTGGCTACATTGTTAGATTTCAATTTTGCTAAATCTAGCTGGCCAAAGTTTGACCGGCTAGATTTAGTACAGCTTTGTGCAGATGGGCTTCCAAGCGAAACACTGGGGCCTATTTACTAAGGTGTAGTAAAAAAGCACATTCCTGCACTGTTGTACCTCGAGAAATTTCGCATGGAATTTAGTAAACTGTGGTACCTGAGTACCCATTTTGTTGTATCCTGCATGAATTTTCTTGTGTTGCTGTGTCTGGAAATATCACATGTTCCTGACTGTGGAAATATGCAATTGCAGACCCCCCCCTCCCGGGCTGGTCAATGTATTGTATTTATTTATTTATTTAACAGCTTTTTTTTTATACCGACATTAAAATACACATCATATCGGTTTACATATTAACAAAAAGGAGGAAATTACATTAAACAGGGGGGGGGGGGGGTTAACAGGATAACTGATAGAATAATAAGTAGAAAATAGGGAGGAAGCGAACTTAACAGAAAGGAACCAGTAACTAGTGAAAAATTAGATATGGGAGGCAAGATTGCAAGTCTCCAGAATTGTTACAATAATTAGGTGATTCAGTGGGTTACTGTGGAGAGAGGGGGGAGACAGAAGATTTGATAATAGGTATAAAAAAAATAAATGTAAAATGTAAAAGGACTGCAAGGCCCTGTAATATATCTCTTCACCCCATCCCTGTAAAAATTCTCTGGTGGCCTTTGGGGGCAAGGTCTAGTCCAGTCATGGTGAACTCCAGTCCTCAAGTGCCATAAACAGGCCAGGTTTTCAGGATATCCACAATGAATATGCATGAGATAGATTTGCATACAATGGAGGCAGTGCACGTAAATCTTTCCCATTCATATTCATTGTGGATATCCTGAAAACCTGGCCTGTTTGTGACACTCGAGGACTGGAGTTCGCCATCATTAGTCTAGTGCCTTGTCTCCAGCCCCACCCACCAGAAAAATAAAAAGTAGCTCTGTTTAAGCCCTACCCCTGCCCTTAAGCCCTATTCCTTTAAAAATGTTTAAGGTCCCCTTACAGTTGCTCCCCCACCCCTCAGACCCTCCAGTTCGCTCCATAAGTAAGCATGGGGTTCTTCAGAGGTCAGGCGTGATCCTCACTTGCTCCTTCCCCACTGGTGCCATCTTTCAAAATGCTGCCAGTTAACTGCACCTCTTGAGCTTTTACAGAGGGTAGGCTAAAAGGGCCATGTTACAGGGCCTTGAGGTCCCCTTTAAGTGGTACCCCAGGAGATGTAGCTAATGTTTCCCAAGCTGCACACTGTGCAATGTTTTTTCAGAAGCTGCAGGTCATTACTGATTTAGGGACTGGGAAATAATGTGAACATTTGTGATAATCTCAAATTTTGTGCGCTATTTCCAAATAGCATGCAATAACTCATTTTACTGCATGTTAATGGTCCCCATAGCTGCTTAGAAGTAAAAATCAGAGCTAACCAGTTAAGCCCTTTGGCTAACTTATTACTTTCTTATACTCATATAGCTGATGCAATATCGGCACACGTAAAAATGGGCGCTCTCTTAACGCACAGTGATCCACTTCTCCCAGGTGCCCAATTTAATATTTAAATGGGCTGCAATGGTAAAAAGGAGGCGCTAGGGGAAATTGTGTGTCCTTAGCGCCTCCTCGACATCAGGCGCCCAGGAGAGGTGGCTGTCAGTGGGTTAAGAAAACGGATGCTCAATTTCATAACCTGTGCCCCGTATGGGGGTCCAGTAAAGCAGAATTGGAAAGGGAATTTCCCAATGAGGTAGGTAGAGGACTCATTTATTATTTTTGGGAATAGTCTTCTATAGGCACCCGGCCTACCTTTATAAAGTTAACTTTCAGAAACAAATTCGAGCAACAGAATTATTACTGTGACACTGGGAGGACTTCTCATTATCTCTACCCGGAAAAGTAAATCTCTTTCAAATGATTATAACACTTAAATGGCTTTATATGCTTCAAATAGTACCTTGATATTTATTAAAAAAAAGATCTGGGCCAGTTTGAAAAATTATTGAGAAGATATTTATGGAAGGGAGCAAAACCAAGAATAACACTGATGAAATTGGGCCATAAACGGGAAAGCGAAGGTTTGGGAATGGGGGATTTGAAGCTGTATAATGTGGCTTGTAATTTAAGACATGGAGCTGACTGACTGCAAGATTCTCATTTTAGCACTCTTACAAATTGGGGAAAAAGCTTGATTTTCTTCAAATAATTTAAGATATATGTTGCATTCTTCAGCAGCCACGCTGCCCCGTAGTATTAACAGAAGCCCTTTGCTAGGGCCTCTAATTTGCTGATGGAGATATGTATGTTTGCTATTACACCTGAAAAGTTCTTTGTCACAATTCCTGCCTATAATTAGTAATAATACCTACCAGGAACCCAAAATCACACATTCATAGTCTGGGACACAGGAGGCTTAAAGGTGATTGCTCAGCTCTTAACAGAAGAAAGGGGATTAAAAAACTTTTGAAGAACTGATAACGGAGTTTGAGTTAGATCAGAAACATTATTTTGCTTATGTACAACTTTGATATTATATGAAATCACTCAAAGTAAGTGATTGAACTCATGAAAATAGAGAATGGCTGTCAGACATGTTAGATGTAGAAGACCCGAATCGCCATTCAGTTTCTTCTTGGTATCACAATCTGTTGGGGAAGAAACCAGGTATAGATTTTGGAAAGATTTTGAGAAGTTGAAGCACTGAGCTTGAATCCAGGTTATCAGAGATTCAATATGCACAATGTTTTAAAAGAATACGATCGCTTTCTTGTAACAGAGCGGTACGAAAAGTTCAGTATAAGTTTTTAATGCAATACTACTTTCCCCAAAAGTTAGCATATGCAACGGGAATTGCTACAAAAGAGACTTGTGCTAAATGTAAGTTAGCTCCTGACACCCTGGGTCATCAGTTTTGGGACTGCGCAATTAGAAGCAAATTCTGGAAGTATGTGCTATGTTACATTTTCAAAGTTGCAAATATAAGGGTACGCTATCAGGCTAAAGTATTACAGTTTGATAATCTGTTTGGGGTGGCTGTGGGAGACAAATTAGTCACATTGTGGATATGTAAAGTCCTGGTCTTGGCTAAAAAACTAATATTGCAATGCTGGTTAAGGGAGATTTCACTAAACACAATGCAGTGGAGGAATCAAACCGGATAAGTTAGGCCTGCTCAATAGCAGTATGGCCACATTGCTGAATATCCCTTGTAAGTTAGTTGGATAAATTTTATCTGGCTAACTTACTTAATCAGATTAAGTTTGAATATCTAATGAATGCACAGAGTCTCACGCAAGCTAAATGGAAAACCTAAGAGGCCAAACTCTGTAAGCAGTGCAATACCAGGAATAAAGAAGCATTTGGTCCTGTACTTTGCAAAATATAAAAATAGAAGAGCTGTACTTTTCCCAAAGCTGACATACGGGCCGATACAGTAAGGACGCGTAAGAAAAAGTGCGGCAGTGCCAGGCGCCTGCTCGTTTGACGTGCACACATTTTGGTTCACAAGCCGCTTGATTCAGTATTCAAATTAGACGCAAATCCAAGTGGCGGTAAACGAGCGTCTAAAGCGCGTCAATGAAGCGGTAAGCGTTCGCAGTCCATTTTACTGTATAGGGCAGTATACAGCGCCTATACAGTATGCAGGGTGCGCTGGTACCTGTCATTTGAAATGTCATTTGAAATGTCATTCCACCAGGTAGGTGGATGGTTCTTTTCTACATGATCGGAGGCCTTGCTGCTTTGAGCGCCGTTCATGGACGTCCAAGGTCGGGATTCCGTTCATGGACCTTCCCGCCTGTATCCGGGCGTCCATGATCGTAGGCTGGATGTCCAAAGTCGGGGCTTCCGTTCATGGACGTCCAAGGTCATAGGCCTCCGATTATGGACGCCCGGATACAGGCAGGAAGGTCCATGAACGGAAGCCTCGACCTTGGACGTCCATGAACGGAAGCCGGACGTCCAAAGTCTTCAATCTGCCGAGCATTTCTCATTCGACCATTTCTCATTCTGCTTCTCAACCGAATGAAAAATAGCACCAGAGCCAATATATGCATGTTGTCCATGGCGCTGTCCGGTACGAAGCTGACTGAACACCACACTAACACCAGGGTCAGGGTAGGTAGTAAATATGCAGGTTAAAGACATGGTAAATAAGCGGGTTAAAAAGGCGATAATTTGGGCGCACGTTACTGTATCAGAGGGAATAGCTATTCTGATCATTAACATGTCATATACATGTGGCGGGTGGAAAGGGATACGCATCCTTTTCTGCAAGCGATAAGGACGCATAAAAGCCGATACTGAATCATGGGTCCACCTTACGCGCTCAAAACGCGCGCCCAAAGCAGGTTAAAAAATGGGCAACCGCGGCCGCGCTTTACTGTATCGGCCTGATATTGGGGTAGATTTTAAGACATGCGTGTAACCATGTGCGCGCGCTACCCGGCATGCACACATGGACACGCGATTTTATAACATGCATGTGCCGAGCCCACACCAAGCCGCACTGCCTTCCCCCGTTCCCTTCCAGGCCGCTCTGAAATCAGAGTGGCCTTGGAGGGAACTTCCCTGCCCCCACCTCCCCCACCCTTTCCCCCCTACCTTTTTCTTTTTTTTTTTTTCTTGTTGTAAAACTTACTTCAGCCCTGGGGCTGAAGTAAGTTGTGTGCGCTGGCCGACTGCTGGTGCACGATCCCCGGCACAGCGGCCGTGCAGAGGCCTCTGGGCCAAGCCCCGCCCTCCCCTCCCCCTCCCCACTCCTTTTTGCAAGCCTTGGACTTACACGCGTCGCCGGGCCTTTTGAAAATAGGCCCGATGTGTGTAACCCTTTGAAAATCCGGCCAATTATCTTTAAAAATTGAAAATAATTTTTTTGTTCTATATTTGTTTGCATTTATTTTTATAACTGGGTGGTCCTAGTCTCTCTTTTCCACTTTCCTGGTCAGAATTCTAAGTTCTTTTCCAGGATTTCCTATAGATTTTCCATTTCTTCTTTTTCCTCCTGTCTTCTTCCCTTCCTTCTCTACATTTGTTTCTGACATTGCTTTTTCCCCTTTATCTTTTTCTCTATTTCACTCTTCTCTTCCTCTAAATCCATTGATAGCTAGATTTTACCCTTCATTTTCCCCTTTTCTCACCTTCCAATGTGTACGCTCCCTCTTTTCACCTCTCACCTATCTACCAATTTTCCATCATCCACCCTTACCTCCTCCCCAGCCTTCCTACTCCCTGTCTCTCCCTCCCCAACTTTCTAGTCCTCCTTTATCTTTTACCCACTTCCAAGTACCTCATTTCCATCTTCTTTTCTCAACCCCCACCCTTCCACTGACTCATTCCCTCCCAGTCCTATCTCCTTTACTGTCACTTATTGTGTCCTGATATCCAGCCTTTCTTTTCTCTTACCCTTCTACCCAGCTTCCCAATCCCCTTCTTTTACTTCCTCCCATTTCCATTATAGAGTTGATTCACATTTGCTCCTTAGTATTATGGTCACAATGGTCTCCACAAACTGATGTGTCAAAGTGAGGTCAGTGTAGGTAGGAGTGGTTAGAGAGGTCTGATGCTCCTCAATAGGAGGTATCTTTGGTTTAACAAAATTCTAGTGCACACATGAGTGCAAGGGGAGTTGACAATGCTTTTCCAACAAGAAGATGCTGGTGTTCAGTGCCTCTCTCAGCAGGCAGATGCTTCTGGGGGTCTTTCCTTCTTCAGAGGTCATGGGACCTCTCTTAATAGAAGGTTGCCTGAAGCTGAAGTGTTCCTGTCTTGGAAAGTGGTTGGGGCTCAAGTTTGGGGTTTGAGCAGGTCTTCAAGAAAGGAGCAAGTTTCTTGGAGTCTTGGAGAATTGTTCCTGAGAAAGTACTAAGTTATGGAGATCCAAGGAAGAAAGATTGTTTTAGGCAGAGAGAGTACTTGGAGATTTTTGGAGATAAAAGAGGATTGTCTTTGATAAGAGTTTGAAAGAAAAGGACCCAGCTGAGGAAGGTTCTAGAGAGTTGCTGACTGAGAAAAGTAATCAGCCAGGGGATCAAGAGGTTGGCAGTAAGAGGACTGATCTTTGTGGGAGTCAAAGAGAAGACTGCCAAAAGAGCTAGGTCTTGCAGAATTGCTGACTGACCAAAGGCATCACCCAAAGGCTTAACTACATTTGTGAAGTGGAAGAGAAGTTGCAGAGTGAGAGAAAGCTGCATCCAGAACAGGTACCATGGGATGGTTCCTGCCCTAATTAACTTACCTGGTAAGAGGTTGCAGCATTGCTTTTGTGAGAGACTGAGATATTTTTCTTTGTGATTTGGACACCATTTGCTTAACTATTTTATTTATTTCGAGGTTTTTCTATACCGAGGTTTAGCAGTTAGCCTTCACCCCAGTTTACAATCGAACAAATTGTTACATATAACAGTATAGTATACATCAAACTGATCGGGTAAACAATCTATAACTGGAATTAACTGAATGAACACGGTCAGGTCATAAAAACATTAGAGCATTACTAGTTCGGAGGCATATGTAAAAATATAAATATAAATAAATAACTATGCACAAGAATATATGGGGAGGGAACTTCTAGCGAAGAGAAGTTAGGGAGGGGGGAAGGGGGGGGGGGTCAGGCGGGAGGGTGGGGTAGTAGGGGATGGAGTGCTCAGATTACCACGGAGCTGTTGTATTTTTTTAAGAAGTTAGCCTACGCCATCTCTGAATGTTTTGCTGAAGAGCCAGGTTTTGAGTTCTTTTTTAAAGGATTTGTTGTCTGATATTGCACTTAGGTATTGTGGTAGGGAGTTCCATAAGTGTGGCCCTGCAATTGAGAATGCTCTGTTTCTCGTGCACGTGAGTTTGGCAGCTGGAAGTGTTGGAATATCCAGGAGTAGTTTGCTGGAAGTTCTGGTGTGTCTCTGAGGTTTGTGTTGATGTATCATGTTATATAGTGCGTTGTTTTGTGTAGGCCGCTGTGCACTAGTGTGAGGGTTTTGAATTGGATTCTCTGGTCAATTGGGAGCCAGTGAAGACTTTTCAGCACAGGGGTGATGTGATCAGATTTTTTTTTGCCAGTTAGGACTCTGGCTGCGGCGTTTTGTAGTGATTGTAGAGGTTTTAGATACGATTTGGGAAGACCTAACAGGAGTGAATTGCAGTAGTCAAGGCTGCCGAAGATAAGCGATTGAAGTACTGTTCGGAATTCCTGATAGTGGAGGAGAGGTTTTAGATGTTTCAGGACTTGCAGTTTGTGGACTCCTTCTTTGGTTTTGGTAGCAATGCTCTTTTTTAAGTTGAGGTCTTTGTCGATCCATATTCCGAGGTTCTTAGAGTTGTTTTTTATCTGGATGCTGATGTTGTCGATAGTGAGGGAGTGTGTAGTGAAAGTTTGATCTGGGAGATTTCTTCCTATGAGGATGCATTCAGTTTTATTCATGTTCAAGCACATTTTGGTACATTGGACTTTAGTTTGCTACTTGGATTTATTTTTTTCCTGTCATCAGTATCAGTAAAGAACTTCTATTTTTGAACAACAGTTTTGGTATCCATGCAGTGCTTGCAGACAGTAACTGGGCTAATGAGCAGAAGAGTCCCAGAGAGGAAAAACCCTAAGGGCTTTGAAAAAACTTCTATTCCCCTGTGCTGGAACCCAGGAAGCCACAGGGTTTGTCCTTGGTCATGACTGTTCTAGTGAGCGCCTGTTTCCAAACCGAGCCATGATTTTTTATTGCAGGAGGGGCAAAATATCACGGGGGAGGGGGCATCCCCTCAATATTTAGCCTATAAGGATCCATTGCTGAGTGCTCCTCTGACCTCTTGAACTGTCTGCCTCCTCACAGCTCTGTGATCCTCACTCCCCCCTCTCCCAGTTGCCATCTTGTTTCCTGCACTTATACTGATGAAGTCTCAACAGTCAGTTGTCAGAGTTTGGTCCTACCTTCCAATCCTTGTACTGTGGTTCCATTCCTTTATCCAGAAGACTTCATTATCTTCAGTTTCTAACTTCAGCGCTTCTATTTGTTCTCTTATCTGGGCTCCTGGATTTCTGGTTTGTTGTTGCTCCTTACTCTGTTCCAGACTTCTTGCTTCCTGTTTGTGCTGGGGTCTTATTCTGCTTTTCATACCATGCTGGAAACTCGCACCAGAAGGCTCAACCTGAAGAGAAGGTGGCTGGCCTAGGTGGAAGTCTTTCTATCTGTGGTGACTTGGATTTGACTCTCCTGGCACTCAGCCACTCATTTCTGGGACAACTCACAGTTGACAACCTTCACATCAAGTTCTGGCCAATATGGACTCCACTGAGCTGGCCATGCATTTTACAGAATACGATATGTGTCTGGAGACACTGAGTCAATGCCTGGGAAGCCTGCAGGGTCAAGTGGATGCCCTTCTTCAAAATCATCTCCTAGAGCCCTCTGGATCACTGTCACAGCAGGTATCTAGTTCCTATACCTCCTGCAACTAGGGAGTATACAACACAAGCAAAGAGCGTAAAACGGATCTACCCCACAATAAGTAATAATTCTCTTGTAATCTCTTTTTGCCTAATGCTTACCCTCCTATTACTAAATGTTCAATTACTGTCAAAGAAAATCCCTTTGATAAATAATCTACTAGAAGAACTAAAACCTACCATCTTCTGCATTACCGAAACATGGCTGAAAGACAGTGATAATGTCCTCTTAAATCAAATTGATTACCCCAACCATGATATCTTTTGCTTCCCTAGACCCAAATGTAAAGGTTGGGGTCTATTAATAATCTGTAAAAAAGAACTAAAACTTAAATTCTACAAAGTTAACATCAACCCTTCCTACGAGATGTCAATACTAAAATCAACTAGATAAAACAACTAACATCTCACAATAATAGTTAGTGTAGGTGGAAACCAAACAAATCCAAACACTAACCACCTCAACCACAAAATTCCATAAGGTTATAGTGAGACCGTCATAATAGGCTTCATCAGTAAAGCGTATTTTAAAAAGCTTAATAACCTTCAGCCTTATTTTTAATCATAGGTCTTTTTTTAATGATTGTCCAAAAAAAGTTTTATATATTTTTTTATTTGCTTGTAGACAAATTTCACCAAAAATCAACTATCATAACTTATCTTGTATGTGAATAGTCCCATAGATCTTTCTGCAGCTTCTTCAATAACCCAATCTTCTCCCATTAATCCAACTCTTCATAAATGTTGGCAAGTTAAGTTCACAGATCAAGTCACAGATCACATCGTATATATCGAATATATTTAACTCTGAGACTTATCTTTACCTCCCCTGGTTGAAAATATCACCCCTAAAATTATGACTCCAGTCATTATAAACAAGACATATTTGATAATTCTTTGACTTTTCCATTATTACTGCCCCTTTTACCGTGTTGACCCAACTGACAGACCCTGTTTAAAATGTTACGATTTATTGCAACAAGTTTCTCTCAACTCTCAGATTTCATCGAAGACAACAATCTTCTCTTCACCCCACAACACGGCTTCCGAAAAAATCGAGGCACAGAATCCCTCCTCACCTCGCTGACAGACCATATCTTACTGGGCCTCGACAAAGGAAACTCTTTCCTATTGATCTTGTTAGACCTATCCGCAGCGTTCGACACTGTCAACCACGCCATCCTCCTAAACCAGTTGTCGTCCATAGGAATCTGCGGCACCGTCCTATCTTGGTTCAAAACCTTTCTCAATAACAGAGGTTACAAAGTTAAACTCCAAAACAAGGAATCCTCAAGATTTGACTCGACCATAGGAGTCCCACAAGGTTCTTCATTATCTCCGACTCTATTCAATATTTACCTGCTTCCTCTCTGCCAACTTCTCACTGACCTCAATCTAAAGTACTTCCTATACGCAGATGATATTCAAATCATCATCCCCATCAAAGACTCATACTCTAAAACTCTTGACTACTGGGAATCATGCCACCAAAAAATCAAACAACTACTCAACAGCCTTCACCTCATCTTAAATTCCTCCAAGACAGAAATCCTACTCATCTCTCCTGAGAACAATACACCTAACATTGCTCTTCCTACCAACCTACATACCACACAAGTTAGAGACTTAGGAGTGTTATTGGACAACCGGCTAAACTTCAAGGCACACATCAACAAAACAACCAAAGACTGCTTCTTTAAACTCCAGGTTTTGAAAAGGATAAGACCTCTCTTCCATGCTCAAGACTTCAGAACGATCATCCAGGCAGTCATTTTTTCAAAATTAGACTATTGCAATTCCCTATTGCTAGGTCTGCCTTCTTCCTATTCCAAACCATTACAGATGGTACAAAATTCAGCAGCCCGACTACTAACAGGCACAAGAAAAAGAGACCACATATCACCCATCCTGAAAGAGCTACATTGGCTACCCGTATACTTCCGAATCATGTACAAAGCCATATGTATCATTTTCAAAACTATACATCAATGCACTTCCCTCGATCTTCAATTCCCTCTCCAAGTATACAACTCAACAAGACCTACCAGAGATGTTTATAGAGGCACACTCCAAGTTCCCCCTGCGAAATCGACTAGACACATTACCCTAAGAGATCGCGCCACCTCCACAGCTGGCCCCCTTCTGTGGAATTCCTTACCCACAGATCTCAGACTAGAACCCTGCCTCCTAACTTTTAGGAAAAGACTTAAGACTTGGTTATTCAAGCAAGCTTTCCCAGACACAATTTAATGACACAATCCAAGGACACAATCCAAGGACTCCTCTAAAACATCCAGCCATTAATCATGCCATTTGCACATAACTTGTAATTTGACTTGTATATCGTTTAACCATTTTATTCTTTCCTATTTCTTCCTCTTCACCAAGTTTTGCTACCCTTGTTAATTGTAACTGTACCTTCGGTCACCTCAGTTCTAGTTTGATGTATTTAATGCACTCCCGTTTCATGTAAACCAGCAAGATATGTTCTCATGATTGCCAGTATATAAAAACCTTAAATAAATAAATAAATAAAAAGTTTTTTTATCTGACTCAGTTACTGTTAAATGTTCACTATCAAATGTAATTGGTTGTTGTACATGTAAACCGGGGTGAAGGCATCTAGCCATACCTCGGTATAAAAAAACCTTTAAATAAAAATAAATAAATAAAGACAGGCTAAGAGAGAATTTGAAAAGAAGTTGGCCGAGAGGCAAAAACTCACAGTAAAAACTTTTAAAAATATATCCAAAGCAGAAAGCCTGTGAGGGAGACAGTTGGACCATTAGAGATCAAGGGGTTAAAGGGGCTCTTAGAGAAGATAAGGCCATCGCGGAAAGATTAAATGATTTCTTTTCTTCAGTATTTACTGAAGAGGATGTTGGGGAGGTACCCGTACTGGAGAAGGTTTTCATGGGTAATGATTCAAATGGACTGAACCAAATCTCAGTGAACCTAGAAGATGTGGTAGACCTGATTGCAAACTTAAGGGTAGTAAATCACCTGGACCAGATGGTATACACCCCAGAGTTCTGAAGAAACTAAAAAAAATGAAATTTCAGACCTATTAGTAAAAATTTGTAACCTGTCATTAAAATCATCCATTGTACCTGAAGACTGGAGGATAGCTAATGTAACCCCCATATTTAAAAAGGGCTCCAGGGGTGATCCGGGAAACTACAGACCGGTTAGCCTGACTTCAGTGCCAGGAAAAATAGTGGAAAGTATTCTAAACATCAAAATCACAGAACATATAGAAAGACATGGTTTAATGGAACAAAGTCAGCACGACTTTACCCAAGGCAAGTCTTGCCTCACAAATCTGCTTCACTTTTTTGAAGGAGTTAATAAACATGTAGATAAAGGTGAACTGGTAGATGTAGTGTACTTGGATTTTCAGAAGGCGTTTGACAAAGTTCCTCATGAGAGGCTTCTAGGAAAAATAAAAAGTCATGGGATAGGTGGCAATGTCCTTTCGTGGATTACAAACTGGCTAAAAGACAGGAAACAGAGAGTAGGATTAAATGGACAATTTTCTCAGTGGAAGGGTGTGCGCAGTGGAGTGCCTCAGGGATCTGTATTGGAACACTTACTTTTCAATATATTTATAAATGATCTGGAAAGAAATACGACAAGTGAGGTAATCAAATTTGCAGATGATACAAAATTGTTCAGAGTAGTTAAATCACAAGCAGATTGTGATAAATTGCAGGAAGACCTTCTGAGACTGGAAAATTGGACATCAAAATGGTAGATGAAATTTAATGTGGATAAGTGCAAGGTGATGCATATAGGGAAAAATAACCCATGCTATAATTACACAATGTTGGGTTCCATATTAGGTGCTACAACCCAAGAAAGATATCTAGGCGTCATAGTGGATAAGACATTGAAATCGTCGGTTCAGTGTGCTGCGGCAGTCAAAAAAGCAAACAGAATGTTGGGAATTATTAGAAAGGGAATGGTGAATAAAACAGAAAATGTCATAATGCCTCTGTATCGCTCCATGGTGAGACCGCACCTTGAATACTGTGTACAATTCTGGTCGCCGCATCTCAAAAAAGATATAATTGCGATGGAGAAGGACCAGAGAAGGGCTACCAAAATGATAAGGGGAATGGAACAGCTCCCCTATGAGGAAAGACTAAAGAGGTTAGGACTTTTCAGCATGGAGAAGAGACGGCTGAGGGGGATATGATAGAGGTGTTTAAAACCATGAGACTCCTACTAGGGACAAGGAAATTTGACCACATCATCCCCTTGCTGATAGCACTGTATTGGCTTCCTGTACAATCCAGAAATCATTATAAAGTATTAACTCTAATTTTTAATATCATCAGCAACATTAACCCATGCTTATTAAGAGTGACACTTCGACCGTATGCATCGCAGAGGGCCCTAAGATCTCAAAACAAAGGACTTCTAAAAGGTGCCTAACAACACGGAGCACACATCTAAGACAAATAAGAGACCGAATGTTTTCCATAGCAGGTCCCAAGTTATCGAACTCTCTTCCAGAGTCACTATGTCAGATAACAGAAAGAAAGAGTTTCAAACAGAAACCGAAAACATGGCTCTTTAGGAAAGCATAGGATCTAACGTAAAATACCAAAATGCTGATAACAATATCATCAATGTCAGAACCTTTGATTACGTTAGTTGATTGAGCAATAAGCATTGAGCGATATAAAGTGTAACAAGACAACATACTGAGTATAACATGAAGGATAATGTAATGGAAATTATAGGCTACAGTCTATCAGCTAACTAGCTTGTACTTGATGCTGATGTGTTGACCTAGAATATATATTTGCTGTTCTAATGAACTTGATTATGTATGAAAATGATCTAGAACAGGGGTCGGGAACCTATGGCTCGCGAGCCAGATATGGGTCTTTTGATGGCTGCATCTGGCTTGCAGACAAATCTACTAAATCAGTGTGTCGCCACACTTTCCAGTCCCCCGCTGACCCAGCTGCTCCCCGGTCCTCCTCTGCCCGGGCTTAAAATGCTGTCAGCCCGGGCGGAACGCGGCGGCAATCTTTAAATACAGTGGTGGCCATCTTTAAATACGGTGGCGGCCATCTTTACGATGGCGGCGGCCATCTTTAAAGATGGCGCCGGCCAGCCAGTGCTCCTACCATGTGACAGGGGCTGGCCAATGGCATGGATACCCTGTCATATGGTAAGGGCAAAGGGCCATCGGCACCATCTTTATGAGTGGCAGCTGACGGCCTGAGAACGGGAGATCGCTCCCGGGACCACCACTAGACCACCAGGTAATTTTAAAATGTTTTGGGGGGATCGGGAGGGTGGGGGAAGCTAAGGGGTCATTTTTAAAGGGTCGGGTGGGTTTTTTTTATCGGGCCATCGGCGCCATTTTTGAGTGGCAGCCAAAATGGCGCCGATGGACCGAGAGCGGGACACCGGTCCCCGCGCCCCCACTGGACCACTGGGGGGTTCGGGAGGGGGGGTTCGGGAGGATGGGGGGGGGGGGGGGTTCGGGAGGATGGGGGAAGGTAAGGGATTCGTTTTATAGGGTCGGGGTGGGTTTAGGGGTTGTTTTGGTGTGCCGGATTTCCCCGCCCTCCCCCCTCCCCCGATTTACGATTTTTCACGATAAATCGGGGGAATTTCTATTGTATCGCGACTGTTAACGATTTTTGAAGATTTAAAAAATATCTGACGATTTTTTTAAATCGTCAAAAAACGATTCACATCCCTAACACCCAATATTCAATATGAGATCATACCATGGAGTGATACAGAGGAATTATGATATTCTCCTTTCCTTATGATCTTGTAGCATTCTATTTGCTTTCTTGGCTGCTACTGCACACTGAGCAGAAGATTTCAATGTATTATTAAGGATAACACCTAGATTCTTTTCCTGAATGGTGACTCCTAATGTGGAACCTTGCATTGTGTAGCTATAATTTGGTTTACTCTTCCCTAAATGCATCATTTTGGGCTTATCCATATTAAACTTCATTTGCATGCCCAGTTTCTCAGTTTTGAAATATCTTCTTGCAGTTACTCACAACCCATTTGTGAAATAACAACTTTGAATAATTTTGTGTCATCAGAAAATTTTTTCACCTCACTTGTTCTCATTTCCAGGTTGTTTATAAATACGTTAATAGCAGTGGTCCCAGAACAGATCCCTGGTGCACTCCGCTATTCACCTTTCTCCATTGAGAAAATTTATCATTTCACCCTACTCTGTTTTCGATCTTTTAACCAGTTCCCAATTCACATTAGGGCACTGTCTCCTATCCCATGACTTCTTAATTTCCTAAGAAGTCTCTCAAGAGGGACTTTGTCAAATGCTTTATGGAAATCCAGATACACTATATCAACTGGCTCACCTTTATCCACATGTTCATTTATACCTAAAAAAGTGTGGCAGATTGCTGAGGCAAGACTTCCCTTGGCTTTGTTCTTTATGATGGTTTCTACCATTTTGCCTAGCGCAGACTCACCGGTCTGAAGTTTCCTGGGTCACCCCTTGATCCCTCCAGTCTTCCTCCAAATCTTCATTTCCCTTTTACATTTAACTCCTTCTTAGTACCAAACACAATTGTTCATTTGTCCTCACAGGCGATGGTATTCATTACTCACAAATCTCATACAATTTCTTCCCTGGTCAAGGAACATAAGAAATTGCCATGCTGGGTCAGACCAAGGGTCCATCAAGCCCAGCATCCTGTTTCCAACAGAGGCCAAAACCAGGCCACAAGAACCTGGCAATTACCCAAACACTAAGAAGAACCCATGCTACTGATGCAATTAATAGCAGTGGCTATTCCCTAAGTAAACTTGATTAATAGCCATTAATAGACTTCTCCTCCAAGAACTTATCCAAACTTGTTTTGAACCCAGCTACACTAACTGCACTAACCACATCCTCTGGCAACAAATTCCAGAGCTTTATTGTGCGTTGAGTGAAAAAGAATTTTCTCCGATTAGTCTTAAAGGAATGAGGCCCAATTCCCTAGTAGTCATGATTCCTTTCTGGTGGCTCGAATGGCACTGCCCAGGAGTCTAGGAGTGGGATCCTGAAGCCATGTGCCTCTCTGGAACTGGCCAGATGGTTGCAGGGAAGGAGAGAGATTCCCCCACCCAGGCTTCTAGCCTCAACTCCGAAGACCCAAAACTCAAAATCCACATTTTCTGCCTGAACATCTCCTTATATTGACCCAAGGCAATTCCCCCAGTGGATCCTCCCTAATACTCTCTTAAAGAAATATATAAACTCCCCTTAATAACCCTTAGTCATAAAGCACATTCACCATAACCCCAAAATAAAGGTAAAGTTATCTTCCCCCAGAATTTCTCCAAGGCAAAACTTTACTGACCGGGATCTGTTTTAAGGTCCCTGTCACATAATTTTCTATTCTTAGCCATTTCTAAGGAAGTTAAATTGATGGCCATTGAAAAGAAAGCCTAGTCTTTGAAACACTATCCCAGAGGAGTTGAGGCTATTGAGGGATTACAGGGCTTCAAAAAACAATGCAAAACCTGGCTTTCAGTGGAGGTATTTAAGACAGAAGAATGCATGAGATTAGGATGCTGCTGTTTCTTGGAACATAAGAACATAAGAAATTGCCATGCTGGGTCAGACCAAGGGTCCATCAAGCCCAGCATCCTGTTTCCAACAGAGGCCAATCCAGGCCATAAGAACCTGGCAAGTACCCAAACACCAAGAAGAACCCATGCAACTGATGCAATTAATAGCAGTGGCTATTCCCTATCTAAACTTGATTAATAGCAGTTAATGGACTTCTCCTCCAAGAACTTATCCAAACCTTTTTTGAACCCCACTACACTAACTGGAGACAAATATTCAAATGGATTCATCTGGATATCTGAAAAGATACACAGGCAGACAGTAACCTTTACTTAAACGTTTTCCCCTCACGTGCTGGCTAAATTTTATTCAGGCTATTTTTTATCTGGGTAAAATTTAGCCAGGTTCAAAAGAGGGAGGGTGGGGCTTAAATTTAGCTGGTCAGTATTGATATTGAGCACTACACAGCTAAATATAGCTGAGTAAGTCTGGGTAAGTGTGATTGGAAAAATGAATTTCCTAAAATTACCCAATGTTATGCTTCCTGGACTGCTGCATATGGACTCTTTGTTTGGAGTATTATTTATTGGGTTTTATTTATGTATTAATGTAACTCTGGGTTACATTTTAGGGTTTTTGATGTAATGAACACATAAGATCTGATTGGAGATATTCATATTTGAGCAGGGTAGATGGCCTCTGAATGAGATGGATGTATCAGTTCAATTTTAACTTATGTGATCTTATTGCTTTTTATACTTTTAAATTTTTGTTTCTTGATAGTTGTAAGTTTTTATTATGCCTATCAAAACAGAAGTTTGTGTTTTATTTTTGAGGCATGCCTATTTTGGGTGAGGTAGGCTAAAGGTTTGAAGGTTAAATCTATGTGAAATTACTGTGCTTATAGTTTTTACATATTGTTTATGATTTGTTTTACTTTTGTCTTTAAGTTATTTACTAAATGTTTATGCATGCATGTTTGTACTCGTGGGTTTTTTATGCTTATTGAAATCAATGTTGAATGTTTTGTTCTCTGCTTTGAGCTTGAATTAGGAGGATTATAAGTGTAAATAAATACATAACAGTGGTCTGTGGTCAGGGACTTCCAGGGATTCAGTGAATCCCCAGCTCTGATTGATTTTCATTTTTTTTTTCCATCTGCAGTTGCTTCGATGAGCAGAGGATTTTTTTTGGGGGGGGGGGGGGGGGGGGGGGGGGGAGGTGCACTGCCCCCCACTAAACATAAGAGCGACAGAGGCCCAGCAGGTCACCACAAAGCCTATCCTGTGGCGGCCGAAGAGAGTGAAAGAGGCCCTGTAGGGCCTAGAAGAGAATATGACAAGCCTGTGTGTGAGGTTGCTTATGAGTGTGACAACCTCTGTGAGTGTGTGTGTGTGAGAAAGAGACAGGATAAAGTTTGTTGCCCCCCCTAGGGTTGTGAACTGGCTCCAGATTTTCAGGATAGGTTGATTCAGTCCTGGTTTTACCCCGTTGCATGCTGGGAATTAGTCTGATTTCCCTATTGCATTCTCTAAGAAAAGCAAGACTTATAAGTACCTGTATGCAGGGGAGGTTAAAAACGGGACTGGATCAACCTGTCCTGAAAATCTGGAGCCAATTGGCAATCCTATTGCCCTCTCCCCCGAATCCACAATAATCTCAGTGTGGCTGGAAATAAAATAAATCCCAGCTTTTTGAGAGTGAGAATATGTTAGTCCTTATTAGTTTCATTATTGGATGTTATTTGATATGTTTTGTGAAATGTATAAACATTTTTATGAAGTTTTAATTATTGGATATTCTATTCATCAGTTGTTTTGAAATGTTTATTCTTTTTATTAGTATGGTTTTACTATTATGATTGATGTTTTATATTTCTTGATTTTATTATTTATTGGTCCCTTATTCTGGCTCTGGTAAGGGTCTGTCTGTTATCTGAAGGGGTAACTAAAATTCTGCTAGTGTACAGTTTCTGTGTAGGGGCTAGAGTTGCCAACTGGCTCCAGATTTTCAGGACAGGTTGATTCAGTCCTGGTTTTACCCCACCGCATGCAGGGACTTGTTCTGATTTCCCTATTGCACTCCTTAAGAAAAGTAAGACTACAAGACCCTGCTGCGGTGGGTAAAACTAGGACTGGATCAACCTGCCCTGAAAATCTGGAGTCAGTTAGCAACCCTAGAGGGGCCTCTAGCACAGGGCTTCTCAATCATGTCCTGGGGACCTCACAGCCAGCTGGGTTTTTAGCATATCCACAAGGAATATGCATGACATATATTTGCATATACTGAGTCTCCATGTTCTGTAAATTCTAGGGCCTGATGTAGCATTTGCAGTGCTGCTCTTTCCTGGGTATTGTAGTTGCAATTTCAGTCCTAGGAGTTAGTGTTGTTTTTATATGATAGATTTGTCTCTTCGGGTAACCTGTATTCTTGGCAGGTTGTGCTAGCTTTTATTGGATCTATGTAGGTATTATCCAAAAATACTGTATGTGAGTTATTGAGACAATTTATGACCCGACATTCATATCTCTGTTCTGACATCTGAAGAAGGGACCTATGTAGTTCTAAAAGTTTTTGTACAATATTTTAGGTACATGTGTTTTTATATATTACAGGTATTTTTAGGTAATCTGGCTTGGTCTGTTCTCCTAATAGGAGGTGTAACGGCATTTTAGAGCCCAAAGTAATATTTGCAGTGTTGCCTTTTTATACGTAAGGTTTTTACTGTTTGAGTACTGGAAGGTAGCACTGTTTTGGTATGGGAGGTTTATTATATTGTAATTGTTTATTCAGTGTTTTCTGAGGGCCAAGCCCTCACCCGTTGCATGTTACAATAAGCTTTATGCCATATGGGTTCCAAGTGTCTTTTGTGACTTGGGGAGTGGGAGTTGAGGGAGAGATACTGCTAGTGACTCAGGGTGGGGGAGGGATGAGGGTGGAAAGGGAGCTGCGAGAGCGAGACTGGATCCCCTGCTTATAAGTGTCACCGCACGCCACTGATATATAAATATTACCTTTTGAGTGTGTGGTTAATGACTGTATCTTACTCTCTTTTGCTACCAAGGGCAACTGTTTAGTATCATGCCTATGTGTTTTAGCCTTGAGACCTAATTTTTCTAAGGGTTTTCTTTCATTCTGTGTCTATGGGAAACACAACTTTAGTGAATAATATCCTCTTTCTGTTTGCCATGGCTTTGACTTTTATTCACAATTGTTTAATTTGCTGCTTTGATTTGTCGGAGAGAAGCCACAGGAATATAATATTCCAGCTGCCCGTGACAAAGATCCTAAATATTCTATGTGATCAGTCTCAGGAAACTCGGCCTTCAATCTTTATATATAGAGCAAGTTTATAAGGTTTAGAGAGTGAGGAGAATATGTTTGGAGATTTCTCCCCTGAAAACTGTACAGCTTTCCCTGCCTCCCACATGAGGCTTTCAGATATAGACTGACTAATAAAATCCTATCCGGCAATACTAATTGGTGTATGTGATGAAGTGATAAATTAACCTGCTAGATTATTCCTGGGGCTCCTAATTAGACCATTTTTTCTCGCAAGCAGCTCCCAGCTCTACTCTCCCTCCATCACATAGCTCCTGGCTAAATATCCTCTCTTTTTCACTGTGCTTTTGCTAAATCCTCAGTGTCTAATGTTCTACAACATACCTTGCTTTACCATAAGGATAATCATTTTTCAGGGATTTCTGTTTGGCAAACCTTGGGGCCTGACAGAGGGTGCCTGCTGCCAACAACGTTGATTCCCTGCTGTTGCTGGTAGCGGTGGCGGCACTGCAGTGTCATGGTTTTCAGTATATATTATTTTTCACCCAAAAAAGGTGCTCAGAACTGATGTATCATGTAAAAAGATGTAGATGCAGTATATATAACACTTTTGCAGAAAACTGATGTAATTGTTTAGAATTCCAAATGTTAGCAAGATTGGACTGACATTCTTTATCGCTCTAAATTGCCTATGGGCAGTAGAGAGGTCATTTTACTGAATAAGAATTATGGAGGTCTATATTCAGACACAGTGTGGATAGCAAAGTTAGCTGGCTAAACGTATCTGGCTAACTTTGGAAGCATATTCAACAGTGCAGCCACATTATTGAATATATCCGTATATCTTAATTAGTTAGCTGGGTAGCTATAGCCGGCTAACTTTAGCACAGCTCTTTGACTCGACTAGACTTAGCTGGCTAGGTCATCTGGCTAATTCCGAATATTAGAGTTCGCCGGTTAACTTAGCCAGCTAACTCAGCTACTCCCCAGTTAAGCCCCTAACATATCCAGCTAAATTCTAGCCACCTAACTTACTAGCTGGTTAGAATTTATCTAGATAAAGGCTGAATATAGCTGGGTAAGCCATTTAGATGGATAACTATTACGTTCTCCATCTAAATGGCTTTTGAATATGAACCTCATGATTTCTTTTTCGACCCGTTATCTTTTCCTTTTTTTCCATTCCTGGCCTTCGCGCTCTAATAGCATCGCCCCTAACGATCACCATGATCTCTCATTCACAGTTCTCTAGGGCTTTCCTTCCATTTCTATTCCCTGCCCAGCCATTGCAGTGATGATCTTTCACTGAGAGGCATGAAACCACAGCTCCATTTGAACTCTAGTGCAATGTATGTTCTGAAGGTGGCTGATAAGTGTCACTAATATGGGATGACTGGGATTCCCTTTCTCCAGAGTTGGCAAATAATGCCTCTGCAGCGCCCCTGACTGCAGCCAAGCCTGTAGGACAGGAACTGGGCCAGGGAATCAGACCTGGAATTCCGGCATGATTAGGGTTGCCAACTAGCTCCAGATTTTCAGGACAAACAGATCCAGTCCTAGTTTTTCTCACTGCATGCAGGGACTTGTAGTCTTGCTTTACTTAGGCAGTGAAACAGGAAAATCAGAAGTACAAGCTCTTGCATGCAATGTGGTAAACCCAGGACTGTATCAACCTGACCTGAAAATCTGGAGTCAGGCAATCAGACCAGTCCCCAGAATTGTAATTTGAAGATCATAGAACAGTCAGATAAAGAGAAAAGGTAAGATATAAGTTGATGAAGTTTACTTTTTTTAGACATTTATTATTCTACTGGTAGCAATCTGGCATTCTGTCAGTCCCTTGAGGAAAGACTAGCTTTATGTAGAAACATACTCCTCATTATTAGTTGTGTTTTTAACCTTCAATTGATTCTCTCAAGAGTTCAAAAGTCAGATTTTGTAAATACTAATGCTCATTTTATTCTGTGTCCTAGGTTTACAGAGGTCTATGTCACACATTCATCATGATGATTACAATTAACAGCTGAATTCAAACTTCTTTTTTTTTGCCACGTAACTCATTCTAGAATTCATTACTTTTTAGTTTCTAAATCCATTCTGGAAAAATGGTTAAAGTATAGTGAGAACTGTAGCATTAGAACATAAGAACATAAGAAATTGCTATGCTGGGTCAGACCAAGGGTCCATCAAGCCCAGCATCCTGTTTCCAACAGAGGCCAAACCAGGCCACAAGAACCTGACAATTATTACCCAAACACCAAGAAGATCCCATGCTACTGATGCAATTAATAGCAGTGGCTATTCCCTAAGTAAACTTGATTAATAGCAGTTAATGGATTTCTCCTCCAAGAACTTATCCAAACCTTTCCTGAACCCAGCTACACTAACTGCACTAACCACATCCTCTGGCAACAAATTCCAGAGCCTAATTGTGCGTTGAGAGAAAAATAATTTTCACCGATTAGTCTTAAATGTGCCACTTGCTAACTTTATGGAGTGCCCCCTAGTCCTTCTATTAACCGAAAGTGTAAATAACCGATTCACATCTACTCGTTCTAAACCTCTCATGATCTTAAAGACCTCTATCATATTCCCCCTCAGCCATCTCTTCTCCAAGCTGAACAGCCCTAACCTCTTCAGCCTTTCCTCATAGGGGAGCTGTTCCATCCCCTTTATCATTTTGGTTGCCCTTCTCTGTACCTTCTCCATCTCAACTATATCTTTTTTGAGAGGCAGCGACCAGAATTTATTTATTTTTATTTTAACATTTTTATATACTGATAGCCGTTTGCACATTGTACCGGTTTACAAAAAACAGGCAGAAGGCCACAGTAAATAGGCACAACCTTTACATGGAACGCATAAAAGTAGCAATTTAATGCATTTAAAGAAACATCGGGTGAATAAGTGATATAGCATAATATTAAAATATGGAAGTATATAAAATAATGGAAATATAGAAATATAACAAATTATTTAATATCGAATAATGTAAAGGTATGAAAGTCTAGTATAAAATGAAAGTATAACATATGAAAGAATATAACTTAGAGCTGTATTACAAAGGTAAACGGTATATATTAAATAAAAAGACAGATGCTGGCAAAAAGGGGAGCAGGGGGAAATAGGGGGAGGAAAGATGTTTAAATAAGGAATTATGAGCATGGAGGAGAGGGAGAGGTGGGGTAGGGAAGTAGACGTATGTACGAGTAGGGGAAGGGATATTATGCTTCGTTCAGTCTAAGCGGGAGTAGTAGTAGTAGTAATTATACACAGTATTCAAGGTGCGGTCTCACCATGGAGCGATATAGAGGCATTATGACATTTTCCGTATTATTAACCATTCCCTTCCTAATAATTCCTAACATTCTGTTTGCTTTTTTGACTGCTGCAGCACACTGAGCCGACGATTTTAAAGTATTATCCACTATGATGCCTAGATCTTTTTCCTGGGTGGTAGCTCCTAATATGAATCCTAATATCGTGTAACTACAGCAAGGGTTATTTTTCCCTATATGCAACACCTTGCACTTGTCCACATTAAATTTCATCTGCCATTTGGATGCCCAATCTTTCAGTCTTACAAGGTCCTCCTGTAATGTATCACAATCCGCTTGTTTATAGCATTCTTACAGAATATACAGCATCAGTGGAAGAGGCATGCAACCATTTTTCTGGTACTATTTATTTATTTAGATTTATATTCTGCTTTTTGCACATTTTTCAGTGCTTCAAAGTGGATTACATTTAGGTACTGTAGGTATTTCCCTATCCCCAGAGGGCTCACAATCTAAGTTTGTAGCTGAGGCAATGGAAGGTAAAGTAACTTGCCCAAGTGACTATTAATAAAAGTGCTTACACAACAATTCCTCGTGATTACCAACCCATAGGGCATGCATTCATTGAAACAAAATGGGAAATTTTAGCAAAATTCACATTTTGTTTCAATTTCTTTGTGAATTTTCATTTCATTTTGTTTAAAAATAAATGCAGTTACAAGACCTGACCTGCCGCTGCCACAAGAACCCAGTGACATTGAAATTTATGACCACTGGGGTAGATTTTAAAAAAGTATACCCGCACGTACTTTTGTTCGCGCACCAGGCGCAAACAAGAGTATGCCGGATTTTAATAGATACGCGCGTAGCCACGCGTATCCTTTAAAATCCGGGGTCGGCGCATGCAAGGCTGTGCAAAATTGGCAGCCTGCGCGCGCCGAGCCACGCAGCCTGCCTCCGTTCCCTCCGAGGCCGCTCTGAAATCAGAGCGGCCTCGGAGGGAACTTTCCTTCCACCCGCCCCGCATCTTCCCCTCCCTTCCCCTACATAACCCACCCCCAGCCCTATCTAAACCCCCCCTACCTTTGTTTGACAAGTTATGCCTGCGCCGGCCGCACGATTCCCTGGCCCAGGAGCAGTTTCGAAGGCCTCGGCCATGCCCCCGAAATACCCCTGGGCTGGAACCATGCCTGTGGTCCTACCCCCAGATGACGCGCTGCTGTGACCCCCCCCCCCCCCCCCAGGAAAGCCCCGGGACTTACGTGCGACCCGGGGCTTGCGCGCCACCGAGCCTATTCAACATAGGCTCTGCGCGCGCAGGGGGAACTTGGGGCAGGTGTTCGGGGGATACACGGTGTACCCCTTTGAAAATCTGCCCCACTGTGTCTTCGCCAGTCTCCCCACCCTCTCTAGATGCATCTTACCTCATCCCTGGGGTTGCAAGAAGTGCTTAGTTTAAAATGGCACCAGACAGTCTTGAGGCTGGGACCAATTTTTTTGCATAGCCATGCAAGATATGACTGTACAACAAAATGACCACAAGGCCGGCTGCTGCCATTTCAAACTTGGCATCTGGCAGAGCAGGAACGACTGGGGATTTCTTCTTGCAACCCCACAGTTAGGATAAGATAGGTCTGGAGATGGTGAGGGGATTGGGAAAAGCCCTGGGTGGGAGGCTTTGGGTTGTTAATTTTGACAGCGCTGGGTTTTCTCAATAGTGGATGGGCAGGAGGCCTTGTTTCTTTTCTTTCTTTCTTTCATTTGTTTCGGCATTTAGTTTGAATCAAGTAAAAAAAGGATATTAAATTAAAATAATTAAAACAAAATGAAATGCAAAAAAAAAATAAAGTGCGCACCCGTATTGACCCATATAAATTCCATGCCTCACTGTGGCATGTGCAGCATTTCTAAAGGACTACGAATTATCTGGCAGTCCTGTGCTAGCAGACTACCTCACTCAGGGCCAATATTGTAGTTAAATTTTAGCATGGGCTTACATGCTAGAAACAGGGGTCCCCACGGGATGCAGTAAGCAAACTGGATGCAAATTAAACAGGAGTTAAAAAAGCACGCTATAATATGAGTTAGCCTGAAAAATCTGCATTAATGCAGAAAAGTGCTTTAAAACTGCAGCAAGGAGGAACGTGCTTGAAGTTGGAAGGGGTGTGACCAAATGACCTTGCATGCAAAACTGGCACCTAGCATCCCGACTTGAGCACAATCTTGCATGCAGGGCCATTTGAGCAAGGCGTGCCAAGTGAAAGCAAAGGGCAGGCACCTGCTGCCAAACAGCACGCATATTGACGCTATGTTTCCCTAATAGCTGTAGTTGCCCATTCTTGGGAGCTTACACGTTGCTTTCACTTGGAATGCCTTGCCCAAATGGCCTTGCATGTGAGATTATCTATCCACGACATCACCAATCATATCAGTAGTAGAGATGTGAATCGTGTGATCGATCGTCTTAATGATCGATTTCGGCTGGGAGGGGGAGGGAATCGGATCGTCGCAGTTTGGGTTTTTTAAATATCGTGTAAATCGTGTAAATCGAAAACCGGCACACTAAAACGCACCCCGACCCTTTAAAATAAATCCCATGCGCCATTTTGCAAAATGGCGCCGGCCGTACGGCAACACGATTCGACTGCAGGAGGTCGTTCCGGACCCCCGCTAGACTTTTGGCAAGTCTTGTGGGGGTCAGGAGGCTCCCCCAAGCTGGCCAAAAGTCCCTGGGGGTCCAGCGGGGGTCCGGGAGCGATCTCCTACGCTCCTGACGACAGGGGACAAAAAAACAAAATGGCGCCGGCGCTACCTTTGACCTGTGACAGGTCAAAGGTAGCGCCGGCGCCATTTCTACAACGCACGGAGGTCCGAGAGTAAAAGATCACACCGGGACCCTTCCTCTGGACCCCAGGTAATTTAAGGCATTTTGGGGGGGGTTCGGGGGGGGGGGGTGGGGGATTTATTTTAAAGGGTCGGGGTGGGTTTTAGGGTGTTTTAGTGTGCCGGTTTTCCCGCCCTCCCCCTTCCCCCGATTTACGATTTTTTGACGATAAATCGGGGGAATTGTTATTGTATCGCGGCTCTAACGATTTTTGACAATTTAAAATATATCGGACGATATTTTAAATCGTCAAAAAACGATTCACAGCCCTAATCAGTAGTTTAAAACTTCTTCTACAAGTTAAGGATGTTAAGACTCTTGAAACCCATATTGCAACCTGATAATTTCCGTACTGTACTTCAAGCTCTTCTCTTTGCTTATATTGATTGTTGTAATTCTCTCTATGCTAGTCTTCCTCAAAACTCTCTCGGTGCATTACAAATAATCCAGAACTCCACTGCCCGTTTGATCACTAAGGCACCAATACGGCCTCATATCACACCGGTTTTGAAAAACCTGCACTGGCTACCAATTTCTGCTTGCATTAAATGTAAAACTGCTAGCTCCATTCATAATTTGCTCCATAATCTTAAGCCTCCTTGGATCAGCTCCATATTTCGAACGCTCAGATCCTCAAGTCAGTTCCTGCTAGATGTTCCCCCTCCCGAAGCTGCCCATTTAGCCTCCACACGTGAGCGTTCCTTTTCTATACATGGCTCCATCCTCTGGCATTCCCTCCCCGCCTCTCTCTATGGCTCATGAATTAAAAGCTGAGATTTTTATTGAAGCATGTCAATAATATCGCAGTATTTCTCCTCTCTAGCACCATTGGGTTTTTTTACCTTTTTGCTGCCAGTTACACTAGATTGCTGCCCCATTGGTTAAATTTTTTCCTGCGGATAATTGTAATGTTTCATTTTGTTTGTTTTCTTTTCTGAACGTTTGTCTTGTACCCCACCCCACCCCAAATTATGGAGGGGCGGGGTAATAAATGCTTTTAAATAACAATAACTAAAATAAAATAAAATGCGTTGGAATGTCCAGTGCCAGTCTTGCATGAAAGGCCATTTTGGCCACACACCTTCCCACTTCAAGCACTGTGAATTTTCAGTTTAACTCCTTGGCCTGAGGTGGAGTTAAACGATAACTCACATTTCTGGTGGCCATGGTATTCCATTGCTGTGCCCATGTGTTAGTGTCTAGCTGTTTCTACCACACTGGGCACAGTAATGGAATAACTTTGGCCACCAAAAATGTGAGTTTATTCCACCTCAGAATAAAGAAGGGGTTACATTTCAGCTGTAAGCTCTCTGGGGCAGGCACCTTCAGCTGAATAGTATGTGCATTGGTGTACATCCTGACGTTGGCATACTGCTCAGCTGTAGGTGCCCGCCCCAGAGAGTTTATGCATTGCTCAGCTGTAGGTTCCAGCGCCAGAGAACTTACATTGGAAATTTTCGGCCTTCCCGGGTCTGAGGTGGCATATCACAGTGGGCACAACAATAGACAACATTGGCCATCGGAAATGTGAATTTTTTTCTCCATCTTAGACCTAGGAGTTGAATTTCCAATGTAAGCTCACTGAGGCAGGCACCAGTCACAGGTTTTCGTTGTTTTCCTGAGCAGCTGGACAGTACGCGTACAGTGTTAAAATATGTGCAGTTCAGCTATTGGTGTCCAGTCCACCCAGATAGCCTATGCTTTGTTCATCTAGCTGTAGATGATTTCTGCAGAGACCTTATTCTTTTATTTTATGTGCCATTCTTTCTCAAAATGGCCTTGAATGAGAGAATGCGCCCACAAGTTGGGATGCTCAGCACCAGTCTCACATGCAATGCCATTTTGGCAAGGCCTAGCAAGACTTAATCAAAGCACAAGCTCTCTGGGGTGCGTACCTTCAGCTGAGCAGCATGCACTTTTGTCCTGTGCATCTGACTTTGGCATCCTGTTCAGCTGTATGTGCCCCTCCCAGAAAGCTTATGCTTTGATTTTTACTTGACATTGATTGCCAAAATGGCCTCGGATGCAAGTATTTATTCTCTGGAGTGGGCATTTACAGCTATCTGAACAAAGCTGAAGCTCCCTGGATTGGGCATCCACAATTAAAGAGTATGTCAAAGTCAGGATGCCCAGCGCTCGTGTGTTGTTCAGCTGTAGGTGCCTTCCCCGAGAACTTACACTGAAAATTAAACTCCTGGGTCCAAGGTAGAGTATACTCACATTTCTGGTAGCCAAAGTTACTTTATTGCTGTGCCCAGACTGGTAGAAGCAGCTAGACACTACCACACTGGGAATAGAAATAGTATACTCACGCAAACACAGTGTGAACACTATAAGAGAGGGAAATAGTATCATAACTATTCACCACACCCATATATTAAACTAGACTGGAGACAATATCATAGGCAAAATGCTCACAATCAATTCTCGATCTGCTGTCTCTCGCCCTCAATGGGCCGCAGGCAGTAGTCAGCCTGTGAGCTTTAAACAATTTTTAATCATTTATTGTCTCCTGTCTACCCAACCCTCACTCCAAAGAACATTTGAATCAAATAATCTAATAAGCCATGAATGTGCAAGTTTTATCCAAAACAGTTCATATATCACTCAAAAACTGTAACTTGCTACCGGTTAGTAACCAACTGATAATCAACAAATATTAAGCCACATAAGTGGTCATTCAAATATCAAAAAGGTATACTTCCATTGTCCACCCCGACATGGTCCATGTTTCGACTCACGTGGAGTCTTTTTCAAGGGGAATGGAGATCACTATGTCACCGGTACGTTATTTTAGTTCAGTTCCGGACCGCCGGAATCATTAAGTTCAGCTACACAATATGGCGAAAAACGCTTCTGCTGAGTAATAGAAATAGTATAACATGGCCAGCAGAAATACGAGTTAAGTTTTACTCCTGCTCTGATCCAGGAGTTAAATTTCCAGCATTAAAAAAATGTGCTTTAAGCTGTCTGCCCTTTAATGCACCTTTCTGTATTGCTGGGGAGTAGGTAATGACTTATTTTACATGGGATTTGCATGCACCTGGGTTAATCTAAGTGCACATTTTTTTAAGAGTTATAACCCCTGTTAGATACCAGAGTTAATTTACGCCAGAAAAATGTCGCTAAAACAGGAATAAAAACCTGATCTAATGTTAGCCCGCCTTATTGCATTGGCCTCTGAGTCTCTTTACACTGCAAGTTGTCTAAAAGGGAAGAAATCACAGCAGAACTAAACTTCACTTCTCCAGTGGAAGATGTTGGAGCTTCATTCACCGCCTTGAGCAACCCACAATACCATTTTTATTTTTTATTTATTTATTTAAAATTTTTATATACCGGCATTCATGTTGCAAACACATCATGCCGGTTTACATATAACAGGGGTGTACAGTGAACAATTCAATAACCTATTTGTGTAGAAGGAAGCAGTTACAAATAACAAGGTAAAAGAACTGGGAGGAGAGAAGAAAAGGGAGAGAATAACATTAGGTATAGGTATTTACATTAGTAATAACATTTTTACATGTGGAAGTGGTAGAATCTGGCTGAATAGAATTAATCGGTGTCCGGGAAAGCTTTTTTAAACAGCCAGGTCTTAAGTCTCTTCCTGAAGGTTGGGAGGCTGGGCTCCTGTCTAAGGTCCGGTGGGATGGAGTTCCATAGAAGGGGGCCGGCTGTTGAGAAGGCCCGATCTCTCAAGGTAATGTGTTTGGTAGTTCTGGCTGGGGGCACTTGAAGAGATCCTCTGAGTGTGTCTCTTGTTGGTCTGGAGGAGTTATAAATTTGGAATGGGAATTGTAAGTCGAGTGGGGTGTGTTGATGGATGGTTTTGTATATTATGGAAAGAGATTTGTAGAGGATTCTAAAGTGAACAGGCAACCAGTGGAGATCTTTTAGGATTGGAGATATATGGTCCCTCCTCCTGGAGTTTGTCAGTAATCTTGCCGCAGCGTTTTGTAACATCTGGAGGGGTCTAGTATAGGAGGAAGGTAGGCCCAGTAGGATAGAGTTACAGTAATCGATCTTAGAAAAAATGATAGCTTGTAGAATGGTTCTGAAGTCCTGAGTGTGGAAGAGTGGTCTAATTCTTTTCAGAACTTGGAGTTTGTGGAAACAGTCCTTGGTGGTTCTGTTGATGTAAGCTTTAAGGTTCATCCGGTTATCAATTAATAATCCGGTTATCAATTTTGCACTAGACCATTCGTTAGTTACTCCAATCTAAGTCACAATCACCTTCTGTCTGTAATCAAGGCACCACTTATCATGAACTGAGGCAACAATGGAAGAAACACATGGAACAGGGTCGCTGAAGTGGAAACGGTGCCAGTGCAAGGGTCTGCAGCAGCCATAGGCAGGAATGACATAACGCATTCACGTGATCTCTCTCGCTCCTTCCCTCCTTCCGCAGGTCGCACACCACGAACCTCCAAAGCTCCGTTCACACACCCTGACTTTTCTCAGCTCCATGCCTCTCCACCCTTGTTCGCTGCTTTAAAAAAAATGCCGCCTCATGCTTCCACCAGCCCTGAGTGGAAAAATATCCTATGCATCCTGAAATCTGGCAAAACCGCTGATTATGATAATATCTTCCTGGAATTCCTGAAACAACTTGGACCTCAGGCTGATCAAGTTCTGTACAGAAATTCAGTTCAAGGTCACTTCCAAAGAAGTGGTATCTGGCAAAAGTTATTGCCATTCCACATCCTGGCAGTTATCTATTTCCCAAATGCACTGTTCTCTGTGTGCTATGAGGCTCTTGAATGCCTTATCCCAGGGGTGTGCAAAGTGGCCTAGGGAGATAGATCACTGCTGCTGCTGCTGCCGACCTGGAAGAAAAGAACTGGTGAGAAAGGGAAGGAGAAAGAGCAGAGGCCCCAGAGAGGGAGGACGTGGAGAGAAACGGGGCAAAAAAGTGTAAAAAAGTTAAATAAACAAATAAAAACATGGCCAAATAAAAAAAGATGAGCAAACTAAGCAAAATACAAAAATGAAGAGAAAAACAGGAAAAAATGAGTGAAAACACAGTAAACAAACAAAGCAGGGTGTGATCTTGAGTTACCCTTCCAGGACGCAGGATGTTGCTATGCCTGCTCCTGGTGGTTAAAAGACAGGAAACAGAGAGTAGGATTAAATGGTCAATATTCTCAGTGGAAAAGGGTAAACAGTGGAGTACCTCAGGGATCTGTATTGGGACCGGTGCTTTTCAATATATATATAAATGATCTGGAAAGGAATACGACGAGTGAGGTTATCAAATTTGCGGATGATACAAAATTATTCAGAGTAGTTAAATCACAGGCAGACTGTGATACATTACAGGAGGACCTTGCAAGACTGGAAGATTGGGCATCCAAATGGCAGATGAAATTTAATGTGGACAAGTGCAAGGTGATGCACATAGGGAAAAATAACCCTTGCTGTAGTTACACGATGTTAGGTTCCATGTTAGGAGCTACCACCCAGGAAAAAGATCTAGGCATCATAGTGGATAATACTTTAAAATCGTCGGCTCAGTGTGCTGCAGCAGTCAAAAAAGCAAATAGAATGTTAGGAATTATTAGGAATGGAATGGTTAATAGAACGGAAAATGTCATAATGCCTCTGTATTGCTCCATGGTGAGACCGCACCTTGAATACTGTGTACAATTCTGGTCGCCGCATCTCAAAAAAGATATAGTTGCGATGGAGAAGGTACAGAGAAGGGCAACCAAAATGATAAAGGGGATGGAACAGCGCCCCTATGAGGAAAGGCTGAAGAGGTTAGGGCTGTTCAGCTTGGAGAAGAGACGGCTGAGGGGGGATATGATAGAGGTCTTTAAGATCATGAGAGGTCTTGAACAAGTAGATGTGACTCGGTTATTTACACTTTCGAATAATAGAAGGACTAGGGGGCATTCCATGAAGTTAGCAAGTAACACATTTAAGACTAATCGGAGAAAATTCTTTTTCACTCAACGCACAATAAAGCTCTGGAATTTGTTGCCAGAGAAGGTAGTTAGTGCAGTTAGTGTAGCTGGGTTCAAAAATGGTTTGGATAAATTCTTGGAGGAGAAGTCCATTAATGGCTATTAATCAATTATACTTAGGGAATAGCCACTGCTATTAATTGCATCCGTAGCATGGGTTCTTCTTAGTGTTTGGGTAATTGCCAGGTTCTTGTGGCCTGGTTTTTGGCCTCTGTTGGAAACAGGATGCTGGGCTTGATGGACCCTTGGTCTGTCCCAGCATGGCAATTTCTTATGTTCTTATGTTTGTTTGTTTTTTTTGTTTGTTTTTTTTTTTTACGGGGAAATGGCCCTGGGGCTTCTAGGGACAAAAGCCTGGTATGGACCAGTGGAATGGGTGCCTTTTTCCCCTTTTTTGAAGAAAGTCATTTTTGCCTTGTTGAGCTGGGTGAAGGAAGTTTTTCCACCCTTCTTTTCCCCTGTCTGGGATGTACTTTGAAACTGTTTTTCCTTTATGTCATTGGCCTAGGCACCATGGACTCAGGAAAAGTACATCTTAAGGAGTTTGGAGTCCCTCAATCAGAGAGATCTGGTGGACAATGGGAAATCCTGCAGGGGAATGAATCCCCATTCATTCCTGGGGAGAAGGAGAACTGAAGAGGGTGGAGAACAGTGGCACCCATCCAGTGTTAACCCTGACCCCATCATTGAGATGTTGAATAGAGGCTTAAGGAGGGAACCACCAGGTAAGTAAGGAGAATGACTGAATAATTGGACTTAAAAGATATGGGACTTTACTTATCTTGGGAATAATCATCCTATCCACCAAATTCTGGGAAGATGCTCCAAAACCACTCCGTTAATTGGAAAGGATTAGGATTCGGTAAATAAATGAACTTCAGTAGCAGAATAAACCAGTTGGAAGTTTAAAATCACAAGGGATTGAAGAGATATGGCCTCTGGGACCTTAAATCTGGGACTACCAGCCCATGGGATATATTGTGAATGAGCTGCTGGAGGAGCAGGGAAGCGCTGACATTTTGCTGCCCTGCACAGAGTTTGCTGCTGATGAAAGACCGCAGGCTTGGATTTGGGAGAGTGTTAAACAATCTGACTCCGCCCACCATGACAGATTCTTCCTCCTTCTGATGCTGCCTCTGCCTGGGGGGCCTCAAAAGATGCTGGCCCACAAGTGGCGAATGGTAAAGCTGCTGGCGGAGCAGGGCAGTGCTGACACCATACTATCATGCTTGGAGATCCTCTGGCAATGTTGAAAAAATGATGGCTTGGACAGGGAATGGTGTCATCTGATCTGGCCCCACCCACCCAGGCCTGGCTTTATGCACAGGCCTACTAGGTCTGTGCTGGGGAGGGGCAAATTTCCTGCCTGTTCACAATACTGCTGATGGATTTCCTGAACTTCAGCACGAATCCTCACAAGCCAGTCAGCACGGGGACTAAGAATGCGCTTTCAGGTCCTGCCCCTCTGGGCCTCCATGCTATGTGAGAATGCAAGTAACAAGAATAAACATGCCCTTTATCCCCCTTTGTTCAAAACTGATGCAGCGGTGTACTGAAAATATCATTATCACTGAGAAGAGAAGAGAAAAGAAAAGGCTTGCGATGCGGAACAGCAAAAAAAAAATCAGCTTATACATGTGTAACCCCTGGCTGGGTCACATAAAAATGGTGAGAGGGTTTGATAGTTGTGGCAGCTAAGGGCCAGTCTCTTGGAGAAGGTTTAGAAACAGAAATGGTCAAACAGATGTTGAGGTGGACCCCAGCCCAAGGCAAGTAGGATGCACACACTTATCTTGAGCTGTGACAGGGAAACTAACCCTGGAGTTCCCCCCTCTGTGAACTCAACCCCTTTCTGTCCCTAAGGGTGTTACTAGTAGACAAGCCACAGTTAACTTCACACCAAGATATAAGTCAAACACTTAAACTTTTATTCATTGGGGTTTAGCAGAAGAGGAACTATTTCCAAGAAGGATAGAAAATAGTAAAATGGTTTTGATGTTATCAAAATTCACAGGCTTTTCAGCCAAGATGCTGAGTTCCAGATATTAATCCAACTGTGATCATTAAGTTAGACAAAGCTCCCATCACCTTTCCACTCCCAAATAATATCCTATTTATATTTCTTCACCCTACTTCTTTAGACAGTTAGACATCTCAACTCCAGAATTTCTTATCTGCCAATTAGAAAGATAAATACATACAATAAAATAAATAAACAACTTCCACCCACATCACTGTACTCCAAATCAAGTATTTACATCCAGCAGCCAGGCACCCACTCTTCATGGTCCTGAACTCCACCTCTTCTGCAGTACTGAGGACATCCCCAGCGTCCCCTGCACTCAGATGCAGCTGCTGCTTCTTCCTCGAATCCACCACTGACAATGGAGTCCTCTCCCTTCTCCTGCTTCTTTGCTCAGACCATAAACCCGGTCCAGACTAAATTCCTGTGAAAGGAAAGTCCTCAGTTGCCTCGGCCTTTTCCCTTGAGAGGCAAAGCCCGTGCAGGGCCCCCTCTTTAATGAGGCATCCCCAGCTCCCCAGCCTTGGCTGGCTGCTCCCTCCATTCCTACTGCACGGTGGAGTTTTCTCGAATCCTCCTCTCCAAACTTGGAAACCCTAATTTATAGACATATGATCCCCCTCCTAAGAGGATCCAACTTCCCACCGTCTTAAAGAAGCCCCGTGCAAAGCCTTTTAGAACAAACAGCTCTGGAACTTTCCCTTCATGGCCCTTAGGAAACATTAACCCTATATCATCATCATGGGCCACGCCGGCTGTCATCTGGTGGGCCATTCACGAAAAGTGCAAGGCTCTCATGATTTATCCAAAACACCGAACTTGAACAAACTTTTTTACATTGCCAGGCAGAACGTCAAAATCTCCCTCCTTCATTTTCCCAGACCACATACTGTTGACAAGAGCCCATTTGGAGGGCCTGTCACACATGCATAAACCCATGTGCAATAAAGAGTAAACAGACAGCAAGGGCTGCTCTCCTCAAAAGCTGCAGCTTTCTCCCACACACGAGTTAGCACTCTTGTGCCCTCTTATACACAATCTGTGGTTGGCAAGAGCCGGGTCTGCAAAGTGGCTCTGGATCGTCCACATAGGAGCATTCAGTGCTGCCGCAGGGCCGCCAGGCCAATGCCAACACAGCTTTACTCTACCATAATCATACAGCTTGTACTGTCACTCGTAATCATTATTATAAGGGATTGTCAACTATACATACTGCAGAGACTGTATACAGTAGGTCAAAGAATTAATGTCACACATCTTTCGTTGCCTGATTGTCTAGGCCACTGGTAGTTGTCTGTTTTGGTCTGGCAGCTTCTTCCCGCTCTTTTAGCTTTACAGCTCAATTGAAATCTGCCCTAGCTTAGCCCTACCTTAATTCACAGCCGCCTAGGGTATTTTCCTCTTATTTTTATTCTTTCACCTTCCTTTCTCTATAATTCAGCTGTTTAGGTGACAGCTGTCAGTTGGAGGCCACAGCTGCAGTTCCAACATTTTTTCGATGGGATTTTTTTTCTCTCAATAATAATCTCTTCCTTTCTGAAACATTTGTTCTATGATCTGAATTGCTAACTTATGGATGTATTATAACGGGAGAAAGCACGATACCTTGAGTAATTGATAACATGCAGAGAATATTCATCGTTTGGAACTATTTATCAATCTGGTTTAATGTATGATCTTCACTTGCTTGTAGTATCACTTTGACGTTTTCTGAACCACCATTCAGACCTTAAAAAGTTGCTATCCAGAGCCTATTCTTGTGCCTTGACTGAGCATGTGGTGTTATTTCACATGGTTGCTATTTATTTTTCCTACTATTGATGTCCAGTTGTAGGAGTCATTTCAGTACATTTTGTTCATTTCCTTGAACAGTCCCTAAGGTTGCAGAAGCAGGATATGTTTTTTATGTGAAGAATAAAATATAGTGTAACTCCCTGGAGCTTTGACATGCCATGTCCAACCCAAGTGTCCCATTCATTGATATCAAGAGCATCGTACATCTTTCAGGATGGACATCTAGGAAGGAGTGGCAAGCATGAGGGGGTGGGTCTAGCGAAGCTCGAGGAATTGTGTAAGGTCTGGCAGCTAAGATTTAATGCTAAAAAAATGCAGAGTAATGCTTTTAGGATACAAACCCCAAAGGAAAGGTTATAGTATCGGAGGTGAAATTTCTCTAAGCACAAACGGGCTGATTCAGTATGGTGCGCTCAACCGAGCGCACTTTTAGCCCCCGTTTGGCCGCACGTTTTCGACATGCTATTTTTACCCCTTATACAGTAAAGGGTAATAGCGCATGGAAAACGTGCGGCCAACCCCCCCCCCCCTGAAACTAATAGCGCCTGCAACATGCAAATGTATGTTGATGGGCCTATTAGTTATTCCCGCACGATACAGAAGGTAAAATGTGCAGCCAAGCTGCACATTTTACTTTCAGAAATTAACGCCTGCCCAAAGGCAGGCGTTAATTTCGGCCGGCATCAGAAAGTGTATAGAAAAGCAGAAAAAACTGCTTTTCTGTTCACCCTCCAACTTAATATCATAGCGATATTAAGTCGAAGGCCCCAAAAATAAAAAAAAATTAAAAATTTGCTCGCGGCCCGCGTCCGTTTTCTGAACCCGTGGCTGTCAGTGGGTTTGACAACCGATGCCGGTAAAATTAAGCGTTGGCTGTCAAACCCGCTGACAGCCGCTGCTTCTGTCAATAAAGAGGCGCTAGGGATCTAGTATCCCTAGCGCCTCCTTTTTACTGCGGGCCCTAATTTGCATACCTTTGCTTCCTGAATCACGCGTCCAGGAAAGTGGCCTGGGCACGCGTCGGAAGAGCGGGCGCTCGCCAGCTCTCCCGCACGGTTTACTGTATGGGCCCGAAAGTAAGAGCAGGATGTGGGAGTAATTGTGTCTGATGATCTTAAGGTGGATAAAGCGATGGTAAAAGCCAGAAAGATACTTGGATGCATAGGGAGAGGTTTGTCAGCAGAAAAAGGGAGGTGATATTGCCCCTGTTTAGGTCCCTGGTGAGATCTCACTTGAAATATTGTGTACACTTCTGGAGATCTCATCTTCAAAAGGATATAAACAGGATGGAGTCGCTCCAGAAGGGTGGCTACTAAAATGGTCAGTGGCCTTTGTTCTAAAGCATATGGGGATAGACATAAAGATCCAAACAGGTATTCCCTAGAGGAAAGATGAGAGAGAGGAGATATGATAAAGACATTCAAATATCTCAAAGGTTTCCATGCACAGTAGGTGCTTTTTTTTCACTGTGAAAGGAGGATGTAGAAAGAAGGGGTCATGAGATGAGGTTGAAAGGGGGTAGATTCAGGAATAATCTTAGGAAGTATTTCTTTACAGAGAGGTTGTGGATGTGTGGAACAGCCTCACAGTGGTGGTGGTGGTGGTGGAACCAAAAACAGAATCTGTATTCAGGAAAGCATGGGATAAATACAGGGGATCTCTAAGGAAGTGATGAGAATTTGAATGCTAAATTAATTGGATGGATGGGCCATACAGTCTTTTTATGCCATCATATTTCTCTGTTTCTATGACTGCAAATAGGGCCTATGGCATGATATTGCCCTCAGGTACAAAAGAGGTAAGGCAGTATTTACTGCCTAGTTAATATAGATGGTTTTGTTCATAAATATTATCACTATTGCAATTTCTTTCAGAAAGGAAATCTCAGCTAAAGTTCTGTTTATTGGATGGCTACTTTTCATCTTGCAATCAACCCTGCTTCTGAGGTTTTGAATTTAGCTTTTCCTACTGCCTGTATTTTTCACCTGGTATCTCAGAGTGACATTTTTAGTTTTAATTAATTGTATCCCATTATGGTGACCTCATTAAAGTATTCTAATTTTTCTTTCAACTTTATATGATAGCATTGAGGTGCTAGTACATGATTTTTATAGTTCAATTAGTATTATTTCCTAATAATTTCCCATTTAATCGTATAGCAAAACAGTTCCCTCTTGCCTGACTCTGGGATGCAGAGATAAAGGCAAGGTAAATCTTTTTGTGTCTAGCCCTCCCTTCTTGCTCCTTGGAACTTCCAGCTCAATTAGAACCGGCCTCTGGTTCCAGGGCTCATAATTTACAACTACCTGGGGATTTCACCCCCTATTTTTATATCCCCCTCCTTACCACAATTGTCCTCAGCCAGGAGCCAGAAACTGTGATTTTCTCCAGAACCTGTTAAGAAGGACTCTAAATCTGGCCACCAGCTGTCACTGAGGTTTTCTCTCTGCCTAGGGTTGCCAACTTTTAACCGTCAAATTTCCGAACATTTGGGGATGCTGTTTAATATCTTCACAAGGCCGGTTTTTGGGGTGGGTGAGCTGGGCGGTGACCTGAACACCACGGGGACAGAGAAGGAGAGGCCCAGCATGGTCACAGCGGATGCCATCCCACCGCAATCAAAGAGAGGAATTTGGTGGCCATGGTGGATCCCGTCCTGCTGTGGCCGAAGACACACCCAGCCTGGCTGTGGCGTATTCCACCCTGCCGCAGCTGAAGACAGGCCCAACCTGGCCATTACTGAAGATTGAAATTGCGTAGCTGCGGCAGATCCTGTCCCACCGCAGCTGAGGAGAAGACTGGGGGTGTGGGGGGCCCATCCGTTAAAGGGGGTGCTTTTCACCCATGGTGACATTTGCCTTAAATCCAGCTCTGATCTTCACTGATGGGGTTTACACGCATGTGACTTTTATTACCACTCTTCACCATTACAAAACAGAAACCTATAATTTTATACCAGATAAGGACCAATCTACTTTTTGCCAGCACAGTGTTAGACCTCAGTTGATTTCTTGACTTTTCCCTCACTTCTTTGCAATTAATGATCCCGTGCTTTCTTTAATTGTTATTGGGTTTGCCTCTATCACCTACATTAGGAGGTTATTCCTTGCATCCATCATCCCTTCTGTGAAAAAATATTTTCCTATGTTATTCCTGAGTCTACCCCTTCAGAGCCTCATATCATGATCACTAGCTCTCAAGCTTCTTTATTCTGAAAAAGGTTTGCTTTAACCAGCCCAGGGGCCAAATTACGGTTTTATAACATTTTTTAGGCCTCTGATTTAAATCATGGACTGAAGTCTATGTAAGTGACATGAAATAAATATATCCAACACATTGAATATACCGTATCTACCAAAGCACACACTATCTTTATTGATTTTCATTTTCAGTTTTTATTGTATTTTTCCTGGAAATTTATCAGTGTTTATTACAACAAGCAAAAAAGGGAGAAAATCGGTGGAAAAAAATTAGCCTGTTTTTTTACACCGATTTTCTCAGTTTTGTTTGTTGTAATAAACACTGATAAATTTCCAGGAAAAATAAAATGAAAATTGAAAATGAAGGTCCCTAACTATATTGTATAATTGAAGGGGAGGATCAGATGCTAACCTGCAGCATGAGGGATACAAATCAGGACATTTCCGAACATTTTAGCCCTCCTCCTTTTTTCAGGACAGTACCCCCAAAAAACCTGTACAGTCCAGAAAAATTCTGGACAGTTTGCAACCTTAGGGCTATACCTACCTGCTGCCTCCAGAACATTCCCAGCCACAGCTGGCCTGGGGAACAATAGATCTGATGTGGGACTTCAACTCAGAGCTCCCTAGTGTCAGTGCACAATTCTCGCAACCGAGCCACTGGCCGAAGCCTCAGAAAGTTAAACTTCAAGTCGGGATACAGAGTGGAGGAGTAATCTAGTGGTTACAGCAGCAGACTCTGACCCAGTGAAGCTAGGGTTCAAATCCTGCTGATGCTTCATTGGACCTTGGGCAAGTCACTTTACCCACTATTGCCTTAATTGTGCACTTAGGAATATATTTTCAAGGGGGTTTTGCACATAAAATTAGTATATTAAATGCATGGGTACGTGCGTTTTTTCCATTTCATGCATATATTTTGCCAGCAGAAAAAAAGGGGCAAGCTAGGTGCATTCCAAGGTGGCCATTGGAAGAATGTGCAGTATGTGCTACCGTATTTTGTAAGGGATAGGTGTGTATACACTACCTAACTTATTTGCATACTTTTACACCTGCTCAGATTGTCGCAAGTGAACTCGGACTTGGCTGTTAGCTGCAGTTTTTGGGTGGGAGGACTGGGTGAACTGGGGGGGGTGGGTTTCATGGTGAAGTGCAGGAGGGAGACGAACTAGGTGAACTGGTGATTTCCAGAACGTGCTCAAGTATTTACAATACGGCACAGGCGTATACTTTATAAATTACCTGCCCCTGCGTATAAATCAGGGTTATTGTGCATATATAAATTATGTTTTTTACGCATCTAGAATACATGTGCACAATGTTTAGAAAACAGGTGAAGTGTGCACTTTCTTGCTTTGTAAATATTCGTGTGTACTGCGGCACAGTTTATAAAATATTAGCATAAAATCTCCACGCACCACTTACGGGCGTAAATGCGCTACCATAGATAGGTTTGGAAGTTAGGCTTCCCGGATTGCAAGCCCCTTCTGGGACAGGGAAATACCAGCTGTGCTAGATTGTAACTCACTTTGAAAAGGTGTGAGCTAAATCTAAATAAATTACTTACTTTATGCAGGGATTAGGTTTTCAGTTTTTATATGATTTCCTCTAGGAATTTCAAGGTTATAACAAAAAAAAAAAAAATCTGTGGAAAAATGACATTGTTAAGGCAAACAGGAGAAAAATCAATGGGAAATCATTTTTCCACAGTTTCTATTTTTTTGTTATAACATTTGCTATCCATGCAGACCGTGACATGCTGAACATAGGAGAATCTATTCCAGTGTGGAAGGCTTGGCTTTGGTTGTGAAGTTTTATTTAGCCACAGAGCTATTATTCCCGAAGAATTTGGAATTTATTTGCTTCAGACAGAGTGGATGGCTAGAACTGAAATAAAGAACATATTGCCGAGCTTTCAAGAATGAGAGTTCAGTGACTGAATCTATTTTTGAATGCAGCACACTGGCCACCTGTGGTTTTCTGTACATCGCTGCCATCACCAAGGCTACAGAAAGCTTGATTCTTAAATTATTGCATTCTTCGCCTGGCTATGAGGAAAAGAAAAAAAAAAAGTCCTTTAGGTTTTTAGATAGAGAACTTAGTCACAAAAGCTTGCAACTTAAAATGTTTGCTAACCTAATCAAAGTATCATCTTTATCCAATTCTGTTGTTGTTTTTCGGTAAATAAATGTAAAGCCCCCAGGGGCGGCTCAAGGCAATCTGCTGCCTGAGGCCAGGGTGGGATGAGATGGTGCTCTCCCCCTTCTCCCTCCCAAGGCACCGCCCCCTTTCAGTGATTTCTAGATGCTGTGGAAAAGGGAAGGCAGGGGGGTCAGAGTTCCCAGTGCCAGTGATAATGTTTCTAGGAAGCTGGCAACCCGGCCACACTCCCAGGAACCCTAAGATCTGCCTCCCACCTTTTCCCCCGCATTCTCCCCTGCAGAAGTGGAAGATGGGTGAATGGTGGAGGTCTGTGTGTGGCAAACTCTCTCCCAGCCACCGCAAGGGCTTTTGGCACCCTAGGTGAACTTTATAGCCTTGTGCCCGCACTCCTCCTTCACCGCCCTCACCACACACAATTTAAAATTCCGCATTTAAAATAACCAATTTTACAAGAAAAAGGACATTGAAAAGATAGTCTTCTGAGATGAAAATATCACAACCCTGAAATAAACACACTTGAAGTGCATAAGAAAGTAGGCAGATGTGGGTTTTGCCCGCAGAAAGCCCAGAGTAAACTGAATTACAGTTACAATATAGTAAACCTCCCATACCGAAAACAGAACCGTCAGCACTCAAACAGTAAAAATCTTAAATACAAAAAAGTAACGATGCAAATATTACAGCAGGCCCTAAACAGCAATACAATTATTATTAGGAAAACAGAATGAGCCAGGCTGCTAGAGATAACTACACAGAAACTACACACTAGCAAGTCGATTTTAAAAGGCCCGCATGCGCAAATACCGGGGGTTACATGCGTGGCCAGACCCTGTGCGCACCGAGCGCTTTTTAGAAAGGGCCCAGCCATGTGCGTAACACCCAATGCGCACAGAAGTGGTGGGCTGGGGGCGGGTTCTGGGTGGGGTGGGGGGAGGCGGGACAGCGCCATTAGATGCTGTCCCGGGGAAGTGCATGCTGGCAGCCAGCCGGCATGTTGAGTTTACTTCTGCTCCAGAGGAGCAGTAAGTATAAAAAACAAAAAAATTGGGGATAGATAGGGTAGGTGTAGGGGTTGGAGAAGAGGGAGGAAGGATAGGGTTAGGGTTGCCACGTGATTCTTTAAAACCCCCCATGTGCGGAGGAGGTCACCTGCTCACATATGCACGCACGGACATTAAAATCCGGCGCACATGTGCACATGGAAATCACATTTTATAACATATGTGTGCCAACACGCGCCTGTTATAAATTAGCCACATCCGTGTGCGTGCCCCAGGAACTGGACACACATAGAAGAGCGTGTGGGCCTTTTAAAATCTAGCTCTAGCAGAATACCTCCTCTCAGTCGCACATGCAGAACGCAGACTGATCCTCACTAAATACAGAATAAACAGAAACATGTAAACAAAATAGGGCCGATTTTAAGAGGCAGGCGCATCCATGTGCGGGCGGTTCCGGGAGCAAGCACATGGATGCACTGATTTTATAACATAAGCACGCTGCCACATGCATATTATAAAATCAGATGTCGCATGCACATGCGCGCCGGAATTTAATATCCACGCACGCCTGTGCGGGCAGTGTGCGACTCTCGCGCATGGGGGTGGGGGATGTTTAAATTATGCACGGTGACGCAATTGGTCTTTTTTTTCCAGTTCCCTCCCAGTCTGCTCCAATTAAGGAATAGACTGGAAGGGAACTTCCATAACCCCCTACCTAACCTTCATCCCCTTTCCCCGCTCCACCCCAACCCCTAACACCTACCTACCTACCCTATTTTACTTTTGTTCTGTAATTTACCTGCTCTAATGAGCAGAAGCAAGTTATGGTATGTGCTTCCCCGGGACAGCGTTGAATGGCGCTGTCCCGGCCCGCCCCCCCCCACCCCACTCCTTTGGAGAGGCCCGGCATTCCTGCGCATAATGGGCTCTTCCAAAAATGAGTGCGGTGCACACAAGGCCAGGCCATGCGCGTAACCCCCGTTATTTATGCGCTTGGCTCTTTTAAAATTGGGCCGAAACTAAACTGGAAACCGCAACAAGCCAAACTCTATGCAGTGCAAAAATGGAAAAATTGTTTTAGGAAAATTACTGTTGCTGTTAGCATGAGCATAATATTTATTTTATAACTTCTTAGCCTGTTCCTTTATATTTACTTTTAAATTTCTTTTACTCTCATTAATTTTTTTATGAGAAGATTGCTGTGATAGTAAATGTTTATGTATTAGTGTTTCTTTTCCCATTGTTTTATATTATGTTGTGAACTGCTATGATGGCTTGTCCTAGTGATGGTATATAAAACCCAATAAATAAAATAAAATAGAAATAAAATAGAAATTATATTCCTCTAAATAAAAAAATCAAAGAATGTAAAACATCATAATAGTAAAAACATACTAATAAAAAGAAATATTTAAAAAAAACAGCTGATAAATAGAATAACAGCTATTAAAAACTATACAAAATTTCCCAAACATCAATAAAATATTTTAAAATAGAAAATAACACCCAATAATTAAAACTAAGAAAGATTTTTATAATCCCCACTTTCCATACCTGGGAATTTTTAATTTCCAGTCATCCTGAATTTGCTGTGGATTAGTGCTGGGGGGTGGGGGGGGGGGGAGCAAGGAGGTGGGCTTTCCTCCTCTTGTATACACATTTTCATTCTCTTTCTCTTATACACACACAGATGCTCTCACTCACATTTTTCCACACACACCCAGATGCTCTTTTGCTTTCACGCACAGATGCTTTCACACGTACGCATGCTTTCAAACATAGATGTTCTCATATGCTCTTCCACACACATGCATGCTTTCACATACTCTTTCACAAATATACATGCTCACACCTTCTCTTTCTCACACACATTTATTTATTTATTGAGTTTTATATACTGTCGATCGGTTTTGCCATCACAATGGTTTACAAGTTTCAATCTAGTTAACAAACTTAAAAACATGGTACAAACATTGGAATAAAAGTGATATAACGGTACAGTTAAGATCATAAAATTAGCATAGCATATAATAAGCGTAAAGATAATGGTGGAATATACAAGTGATCATGGCTAAGATAATTAAGAATGGTATGGCTCTGTAAAAAAAGGAGTGAAGGGGGTGATACAGGAGTGTCATTGTGTGTCTTGATAGTCTTTGGTAAACAACCAAGTTTTCAATTCCTTCTTAAATGTTTTCAGGCTGGGTTGTAGTCTTAATTCAGTTGGTAGTGTGTTCCAGAGTTTGGGGCTGGCGAGAGAGATTACGTGTTCGCAGACGGAGGTAAGTTGTGCGGAACAAAAGGAGGGAATTGTCAGGAGGCCTTTGTTGACTGATCGAAGGTTTCTGTGTGGTACGTGGAGCTTGATAACACCACCTAACTAGTCAGTTCATTCCTCATGTATTAATTTGTGTAGAATGGTCAATATTTTGTAATCTATTCGGAATTTTATTTGAAGCCAATGTAGGGATGTAAGAATTGGAGTTATATGTTTGTATTTTTTGTACCTGTGAAGATTCTGGCTGCCGTATTTTATAAGATTTGAAGGGGACGAATACTGGAGAGTGGTAATCCAAATAGTAAGGAATTGCAATAGTCCAGACTGGAGAAAATGAGCAGTTGTAATACGATTCTGAAATCCTCTGGGGTTAAAAATGGTTTTAGACGTCCCAGTGTTAGTAACTTGTGGTATCCTTATTTATTTATTTGTTTTTATATGCCGACATTCGATCGAGATATCACATCGGTTTACATAAAACTGAACAAATAAGGCAAGAACTGCTTATTTTACATTGAAACATTGTAACTAGTGAAATGGAAGAAGATACACATTGTAACCAGTATAATAGAGGAAAATACACATTATTTTAGAACATTATAAGATTACAATTTGGGTATAAAAGTTTTGGATTATGATTTACCTAGAGTCTCAGAGATGTGGAGTCCTTGGGGGTGGGCTTTTAGGATGCAGATAAGAGGGGGGGAAGGTGAGGAGAGAGGTGTGAGCTAGGGGGGAGGCTAAGTGTCTGGCGGGAAGGCTTTTCTGAAAAGCCAGGTTTTGAGTTGTTTTTTGAATGCTTGAGTGGAGGTTTCATTTCTTAGTAGGGGTGGGAGGGAATTCCAAAGTGTGGGGCCAGCCACGGATATGGCTCATTTACGGGTTGAGGTGAGGTGTGCTGCTTTGGAGTTTGGAACGGTAAGGAGGCCCGAGTCTGAGGACCTGATGTTTATTTGTGTGGAGTGTGGGAGTATGGTAGTGTTTAACCAGTTCATCTCGTTGTTGTTTATTTTTTTGTGGATGAGGGTGAGGGTTTTGTATTGAATTCTTTGGCTGATGGGAAGCCACTGAAGTTCTTTTAGTATGGGTGTTATGTGGTTGCATTTTTTAATGTTTGTGATGGACCTGGCTGCGGCATTTTGTAGCACCTGAAGGGGTCTGATGGAGGTTTCGGGGAGGCCAAGGAGTAATGAGTTACAGTAGTCAAGCTTTGAAAAGACTATTGTTTGTAGGACTGTTCGAAAATCCTGAGAGTGGAGAAGGGGTTTGAGCTTTTTTAGTGTTTGGAGTTTGAAGAATCCATCTTTGATTGTGTTGGAGATGTGTGCTTGAGCTTGAGATCATTGTCAATAGTCACTCCCAGATTTTTTGTAGCTGGTGTAAGTTGCATCCCTATATTTTTATGGGTGTTGATTTTGAGGGGGGCTGAGGGATGTTCATTGGAGATATGTAGGAATTCAGTCTTGTTCTGGTTAAGGCAGAGTGATAATTGAGATAGTAGCTGAGTTATTTTCGTGCTGAGTTGGTTCCATCTGCTAGGGTATTTTCAATGGTTTTGTTTATGGGGAGTAATATTTGTATGTCGTCTGCATATACGAAATAGGTGAGGTGTGATTCTGAGAGGAATTTATTTTTGTTGCGATATGGTTTTTAAAGGATAATTCACTGTCAATGATGACTCCTAAATTGCGTGCGTGTGTGATCGGGGAAATTGCAGCTATTTGATTCTCTAGTTTGAGGGGTGGGGGAAGTGATGGCCTGGTTTTTCTTTCAAGAATTATTATTTCTGTCTTTTCGATGTTTATTATAAGTTTCATGTTGGTTAACAGTTGTTTGATTGCAGTGAGATAGATCGCTGTTTTCTTATAAGTTTCGTCCAGTGTGTTTTGAATTGGGATTATTTGGATATCGTCTGCATAGAGAAAGTGTGTTAGGCCAAGACCGGCTAGTAAATGACATATCGGGAGTAGGTAAATGTTTAAAAGGGTTGCGGATAGAGGGTTGCGGATAGGGCAGAGCCTTGAGGAACTCTGGTGTTTAGGTGTATTTTTTCAGAAAGAGCGTTGTTAATTATTACTCGGTAGGTTCTGTTTGATAGATAAGATGAGAACCAGAGTAGGGTTTTATCAGTTAAACCTATTTCTGTCAGATGGTTTACCATGTCAAACACTGCTGATAAGTCTAAAAGGATTAGTAGGCAGCTTTGTCCATTATCGAAACCTCTGAGCACGGTGTCATTGAGGGAGAGAAGTGGTGTTTCAGTGCTGAGGTGTTTCTTGAAACCAAACTGTGCGGGATATAGGATGTTGTTCTTTTCTAGGTGATCGGTGAGTTGCAAGTAGACGACCTTTTCAATGATTTTGGCGATGAATGGTAAGTTTGAAATAGGATGGTAGTTTTGTAGGTTCTCTGGATCCAGGTTATTCTTTTTTATGATGGGTTTAATTATTGCTGATTTTAAGCAGTCGGAGTAATTTCCTTCTGCGAGGGATAAGTTGACGATGTTAGTTACAGCCTTGGTTAAAGTGGTTTTCTATGGCTTTGATCATTGGTATAGGGATGCTGTGTAGGGGTGATTGGCTGAATTCATTTTTTTGATGATTGCCTTAATTTTCCGTGAGGAGGCTGGATCAAAGTTTGACCAGCTTGGAATTTCTTTTTTTTGTATCTTGATGTTTTGAATGTTATCAGTAAGATTGTTCTTGATTAGATTATTAATTTTCTCTTTAAAGAATTCCACAAATTCATTGCATTTGTTTTTGGTTAGTGGTATTTTATACTCATTTGGGGTTTTAGTAAGGTTTTGTACAATGGTGAATAACATTCTGGGGTTATGTTGAAACATTGATTTTGTTTGTGAAGAATTATTTTTTTGCGTTATTTATAAGATTTCTATAGTAGGATAAGTAAGTGCGATAGGCGGTTAGCGATGAAATTGATTTATTCTTATGCCATGTTTTTTCTTTTTTCCTGAGCTCGCGTTTGGCAGATCTAATATTGACATTGTACCATTGATTCTGATGGTAGGGGCTTTTCATTCTCTTTCTGATAGTGGAGTTTACATTGTCAGCGACAGAGTTGGTGATATTGAGCCATGAGGTTGTGGCCTTTTCAGAGTTAATAAATCTATGTTTATTAGTTCGAATTGAAGTTTTTCATGGAGGGTTTCAAGATTGAAAGGGGGACGGTGTGTGGTCGTCATAGGAACATTATTTGTTGTCATAAGATTAGAGTTGCAAGTCTTATAGGAGTGAATCAGAGAATGATCTGACCAAGGGATCTTAGTTATATTTGTATCATATGTTGCCAGGTATCGGTGTTGATGAAGATAAGGTCTAAAGTGTGTCCGGCTTTGTGTTGGGCCAGTGATGATTTGCTTTTGTCCTAATGTTGATAGTGCAATACTAATTGTCTCACATGTAGGTGAGTGGGGGAGTATGTCCATATGAATGTTGAAATCACCTAAAATAATAATTGGCTTATTTAATGTAATATTGATCATAACAAATTCTATTAGTGGGGAGCAGTTATGGTCCAATAAGCCAGGGGAGAATAGACTCGACAAATTTGGATTCTACTGGCAGCCTGCTGGCATACCTGGGAACTTTTGACTTGTAGTCACCCTAAAATTGTTGTGGATTGGAAGGGGGGAGGCAATGGGACTGGGAAGGATAGGGCACACACTAGCACATACACACACATATGTGCTTATTCTCACACACTCATGCACATGCCCACTCATACTTCTCTCTTCCACACACACACATACACCCCCATTTAACTCACTCCTTAACACTTCCACAAACACATGCCCATTCACACACTTACTCCCTCATACAAATATGTCAAATACACACACAATAACTTTCACATCTCTCTCATGCAGCCTATGGGACTAATCTATCTTCCTGCCATGGGGTCATTTCCAGCTAAGCATGCCTTGACACACCCCCTCCTCCTTCTTCTGGCGAAGACCCATCGATGCATTGCTCTGATCCTTCGTACACCCGACACTCCCCTTCCTTCTTCTGGTGCAGGCCTGAAGCTCTGCCTTCTTTCCACCCATGAAGGCCCAGCTGACTTCCTCAACTGGGTCCACGCGGAAGCTTGGAAGAGCAGTAGCACTCAAACTGGAGTTATGACCAAGAGACCTGGAAATTCCTTTGGAATTCTGGAATCCCCGGGTCAAATCCGGAGAGTTTCTACATATGGCAGCTGCTGGTGAGTTCAGCTCCGCCGGCTGCCTGCTGTTGGATTTGGCTCTGCTGGTAGCCAACCTGGCCTTCTCCAATCTTTGGTCACTGCTAGCCCACTGGGCCTCTTCTGTTCTTTGCTGCCGGCAGATGGATTCCGCTGGCGGCTTGTGGGGACTTTTTTTCTTTTTTTTTTATCTTCGTGGATATGTCATTTTCCTGTGCCGCTGTGATGCTCATTTTCTGGCCTGCGGGAGTTGGGAACCCTACAGGGATATCAGTAAATTTGGTGGCAAGGTGAGTGTTTTGGGGGTATTTTTTGCGCTCCAAAATTTTGCTGCCTAAAGCAGCCACCTCACCCTGCCTCATTATAGAACCATCCCTGATCATCCCTGTCCTGATCTGGTCCTCAACACAGAGGCTTATGTTCTAAGATAGGCCCCCAAGACCTCCTGGGGTCCTGAACAGGGAGGGGAAATTTGAACTCTTTAAGGCTCTTAGGGTTTTGTCTTGCTGGGATTCTTCTGCTCATCAGCCAAGACAAAAGAAAAATAAAACACAAGCAAAAGCACCACATACTGTTACTGAAAAGAAAAAAAGTTGTACAGGCACTGATGGCAGGTAAAATAGAATCCACAATAGGGGTACACTATAGGCTTGTGCACCCAGCAGCAACAAAAGTCCAAATCAGCACAAAAATGCATCTCGGTCACTTTCAGCAGCTGATAAAAGAGGTTGGAGACAAAGGACAATAACCAGGTGACCACCCTTGGCACATTTTCATTGCCCCTTCATGTCAAATTGCAGTCTGTTCCTACCTCCCTGCCTATCTTAAACCTGCCCAGAGTCCATTTGCAAGTCCATAAACCGCTAATAACCAGGTAGACTTCGGGGAAGCCAATGCTTATCCCCTGGAATAAGAAACATGGGATCTATCAACTATTTGGGATCCTGTCAGGTACTTGTGTTCTGGATTAGCCACTGTTGGAAACAGGATGTCTAACATAGTTATTCTCTTATGCTGGGTATTTAGCTTGCAAAGTATTGGTGAAGTAAGTGCAAGTTAGGATTGAAGTTGACACAGGATTTCTTTGCAGCATTTGTAACAAAAATGAATTTTATATATTAAGCAACAAATTAAAACAATGTCTAAAATAATTGTAGCTGTTGTGAGCTTTAAATGTCACAATAAAGATTCCTATAAACCAGTCCTCAAAAGCCATAGCACAGACTTGTTTTCGGGATATTCATCATGAATATGCATGAGATAAATTCGTATGCACTGCCTGTATTGTATTCAGATCTATATCATGCCTATTAATATCGTGAAAACCAGACCTGTTTGTGGCTCTAGAGCAGTGGTTCTCAACTGATGTGTCGCCAAGCACATGCAGGTGTGTCGCCACACTTCCCGGTCCCCCGCTGACTCAGCTGTTCCTCCTATCCGAGCAAAATAGGTCCTCCACCCGGGCTTAAAATGCTGATAGCCCAGGCAGAATGCAGCAGGACAGCTGAAGTTAGTGGCACCGGCATGCTCTCTTCTTCCCACCCCCCACCCCCCCGCGGCCTGGAAGAGGAAGTGGTGAGCAGTTGTGTGTGCAGGAAGAAGAGACCATGCTAGTGTGGGCAGCGTCGGCCCAAAGAAGAGAGGCGCAGCCTGAGGAATGAGCAGTGCAGCTCAGAGAAAAATGAAGAACAATGTCAACCCCCGTGACCAATGGGACTCTTTTCTCCGTGAGGGCTGAAAGTGAAGGAGGTTGCTGCTGCCTTTAGGGTTGGAAGTGGAAGAGGCTGCTGCTGTTGCTAGTTCGGGGGGGGGGGGGAGAGAGTGAGTGAATGAGCAAGCATATGTGTTTGAGATCCTGTGTGTGCGACTGAGACAGCATGTATGTGAAGGATTGAAGCCTGTATATGTGAAAGAGTATGTGTGTGATTGAGAGCCTGTGTGTGTGAGAGATAGCATGAATGGAAGTGTATGACTGAGAACCTGTATGTGTAAGTTTGTGATTGAAAACCTGTTTGTGTGAAAGAGTATGCGTGTGTGATTGAGATCCTTTGTGTGTGAGAGAGATCATGTGTATGTATGATTAAGAGCTTTCGTGTATAAGTAAAAGAGAGACCATGTGTGTGATTGAGAGCCGGGTTAGGTGAGCGAGCATGTGAGTATGTGATTGAGAGCCTGTGTGTAAATGAGAGAAAGAGAGAGCACATGTGTGTAAGCATGTGAATGAGAGTCTGTATGTGAGAGAAAAAGACAGCATGTATGTGTGTGATTGAAAGCCTGTATGTGTAAGCGTGAAAAGACAGACAGCATGTATGTAAATGTGTAATTAAGAGCCTCTATAAGTGAGAGAGAAAAAGCATGTGTATATGTGAGCGATTGAGAGCCAGTGAGAGAGAGAGAGAGAGAGAGGAGAAAGTTGTAAGCAAACCATCCCTCCTCCTGCTAATTCAAATCAATCTCAGGGCACTTGGATATCAAAGATTCCCAGGTATGCAGAGCAAAACATTTTTTGTATCCTTATTATTTTTCATTATTGGGCCTTTATGTCTGCTATTTTGGAATATTTTATTGGTATCTAGAAATTTTTTATATGAGTTTTTAATTATTGGATATTCCATTCATCAGCTGTTTCGAAATAATCTGTTCTTTTTGTTAGTATGGTTTTGCTGCTACTGATTTTATATTTCTTGATTTGTTTTATAAGGATGGGTGACGTTTCTTTTTTCCTTTATTACACTGCATACGGTCTCTCTAGCTTGTTGCGGTTTCCAGTTCAGTTTTTGTCTGCATGCTTCTAGTTATGCGTTTTGGTCTCTTTATTCTTTGTTAGGTGAGGGTCAGCACATGTGATTCGGGTGAGGTTTTCTGCTGGCGTGTAGTTTCTGTGTAGGGCTCTATAGTAGCCTGGCTTGTTCCATTTTCCTAATAGGAAATGTATTGATGTCTTAAGGCCTGGTGTAATATTTTTAGTGTTGCCTTTTCTTAAGTAAGGTGTTTACTATTTGAGTACTGGAAATTGGTGCTGTGTTGGTGTGGAATGTTTACTATTTATGCAATTTCTCTTCAGACAGTATATGTATCTTTCCCTTGTGTCATTCTTAACAAAAATAATACTGGGCCTTTATTTTTTATTTCTGCCGTGAATTGTAATGAGCAGTGTGTCGCACATGTGAGCGTGGTCTGTCAGACGTGTTGAGAACCACTGCTCTAGAGGACCAGAGTTGGCCATCCTTGCTATACACCATGAGAAGTGTGAAGATTCAAGAAATCTAATCCCTGAGTACATGGGTTGTTATGTCTGACATCTAAATAATTTCAGATAATCTGTAAACACATCTTCTTTACAAGCTTCTATTTGATGACTCAGATATTTCATTAATATACAGATAAATAGGTTTTCCTGGAGTTGAGCTCCATAGTGAATTGTCCTGATTAGGTATTATTGCTAAATATCCGGAATGCTTAGTGCATTGGGGATTTCACCAAATTTTCCTGCTGCATCAGCTGGTGGGGGTTGGCAACTCTGCCAAAGGAAAATTGGATCTTACCTGCTAATTTTCATTCCTGTAGTACCATGGATCAGCACAGACTGCTGGGTTATACCTCCCTTCCAGCAGATGGAGACAGAGAAAAACTTTAAGGGCAACCCTGTAAGTATGGTGCGCCACCTGCAGCCCCCTTCAGTATAAATAGTAACAAAGCAGAAATCAAACTGGTAACAGGAATCCAAAATTTAAATGGTCAAACCAAATGTAAGAAAATCAACTGTGTACCAAAAATCGGAGCACTTGCAAAATCTTCATCCTGCTAATTAGCGTGACAGTAAATGAAAAACTCTCAAGTGGATCCCAATCTATATGGGCATCTGGGCTGATCCTTGGTACTACAGAAATGAAAATTAGCAGGTAAGAACCAGTTTTCCTTTCTCTGTATGTACCCGGATCAGCCCAGACTGCTGGGATGTACCTAAGCTGCCTTACACGGGGTGGGACCTAGAAAACCCCGCTCGAAGCACACCGCTACTGAAACTCTTGGAATCTGGAGCCCTAACATCCAAGCGGTAATGCCGAGCAAAAGTATGCAAAGATTTCCACGTTCCCGCCCTACAGATCTCCTGGGGGAAACCAACTGACTCTCTGCCCAGGACGCAGCCTGTGAATGAAGCGAATGAGCCTTAAGACCATCTGGAACTGCTCGCCCGTGATATATATACTCTGAAGCAATAGCATCCTTCAACCATTGGGCAATTGTGGCCTTGGAAGCTTAATCCCTTTCTTGGAGCTGCTCCATAAGACAAAAAGATGATCCGACAGTCGAAAATCATTAGTGACCTCCAAGTACTGTAGCAGCGCCCGCCTGACATCCAACTTCTGCAATTCATGTGCATGTGGAGAATTCTGATCCAAATCCGGAAACGCAGGCAACTCAACGGACTGGTTCACGTGAAAAGCCGATACTACCTTAGGAAGAGAAACACCAAAATCGGAAAACCTAAGGAAAGGTTCACGACAGGATAGAGCCTGAATCTCAGAAACCCTCCTGGCCGAGCAGATAGCCACCAAAAACACTGTTTTGAGCGTAAGATCCTTCAGAGTAATGCGTTTGAGCGGTTCAAAAGGAGGTTTACACAACGTCTGAAGGACCAAATTCAAACTCCAGGATGGCTTCACAGCCCGACGTGGTGGATTCAAGTGCTTAGCACCTCGAAGGAAATGCATCACATCAGGATGGGCCGCTATGGACACTCCGTCCACCTTTCCTCGCAAACAGCCTAACGCTGCCACCTGAACTCTTAGAGAACTAAAAGCTAGCCCCTTCACCAAACTCTCTTGCAAAAAGGCTAGAATGTGGACTATTGATGTTCGCCTAGGGGAAACCTTTGACCTACTACACCAGGAGACAAAAACTTTCCAGACTCGGACATATGTAAGAGAGGTGGAAGTTTTGCGAGCCTGCAACAGAGTAGAAATCATCGTATCTGAATACCCCTTCTTTCTCAGCTGTTGCCTCTCATAAGCCAAGCCGCTAGACAAAAGCGATCCACCTGGTCGAAAAATACTGGACCTTGCCGCAGGAGATTCGGAAGATGACCCAGATGGAGCGGGCCGTCCACTGCAAGGTTGAGGAGATCCCCGAACCACGGCCTCCATGGCCATTCCGGAGCCACCAGCACCACTGCCCCCGGATGGGCCTCTATTCTTCTCACGACCTTGCCTACCAGGGGCTAAGGAGGGAATGCATAGAGCAGAATGACGTGAGGCCACGGAAGGACAAGGGTATCCACTCCTTCCGCTCTGTGCTCCCTTCTGTGACTGAAGAAGTGCGGTGCCTTGGCATTCCTCCAAGACGCCATTAAATCCAAACAGGGAATCCCCCACCGATGAGTTATCAACCTGAACGCCTCATCGGACAGCTCCCACTCTCCAGGATCCAATCTCTGACAGCTCAGAAAATCCGCTTGATTGTTGTCAACTCCAGCTATGTGAGAAGACGCTATCCTGAGCAGATTTACCTACACCCAGGCCATGAGCTTTTTGGGTTTGTTTTTTTTTTGTTTTAGAATCAAGCAACCAGGACCGCCGTTTCTGCCACCTTCATCTGCTGGAGACAGAGAAATACTGAAGGGGGCTGCAGGTGGCGCACCGTACTTACAGGGATGCCCTTCAAGTTTTTCTCTGTCTCCATTTGCTGGAAGGGAGGCATAACCCAGCAGTCTGTGCTGATCCGGGTACATATACAGGGAATGCCTTTTGGTGTGTCTGCCACGACACAAGACTTTTCTATGGCTGGCAAGAGTTGGCGATCTTACCAGCACTTACTGCTTCTTGGCCATTTGCATGGTCAAAAATTTCCCAAACAGCAATAAAATATTTTAAAATAGAAAATATATCAAATAACACCCAATAAGTAAAACTAAGAAAGATTCTAAAAATCCCCACTTGCTGAGCAGGGAATTGTTTGGTGGACAGGAAAGAATTGCTTCACGGGCTGGATGCAGCTAGAGGGTCAAGGTTTGGGGACCCCCAGCACTAAAGTTTAGCATGCATTTTTTAATACCTACATTTTAGCTTGCACTTTAAAAAAATTTCTACTATATGTTTTCATGCATAGACCCCCCTCAATGTGGTCCAAAAAAGATGTCCAACACATTTCATGAAATATATTCAGTTAGGGGGTCATTTTCAAAGGAGTTACGCATGTAAATGTGACATACTATCGTAGCAATTTTCAAAAGCTATTTACTCGAGTAAAGTGCACTTACTTGAGTAAATCCTATGGACAATTCAATGGCATATATTGTAGCAATTTTGAAAAGCCCACTTACTTGAGTAAAGTGTATTTACTCGAGCAAAAACCAGTTTTGCTCGAGTAAATGCTTTTTAAAATCTACCCCATAGTGCATGAGGAGCAACTGATATATATAAGTTCCAAGGTGAAGTCTTTTCGTGGATTACAAACTGGTTAAATGACAGGAAACAGAGAGTAGGATTAAATGGTCAATTTTCTCAGAGGAAAAGGGTAAACAGTGGAGTGCCTCAGGGATCTGTACTTGGACCGATGCTTTTCAATATATATATATAAATGATCTGGAAGGAATACGACAAGTGAGGTTATCAAATTTGCGGATGATACAAAATTATTCAGAGTAGTTAAATCACAAGCGGATTGTAATACATTACAGGAGGACCTTGCAAGACTGGAAGATTGGGCATCCAAATGGTAGATGAAATTTAATGTGGCACATGCAAGGTGTTGCATATAGGGAAAAATAACTCTTGCTGTAGTTTCACAATGTTAGGTTCCATATTAGGAGCTACCACCCAGGAAAAAGATCTAGACATCATAGTGGATAATACTTCAAAATCGTCGGCTCAGTGTGCTGCAGCAGTCAAAAAAGCAAACAGAATGTTAGGAATTATTAGGAAGGGAATGGTTAATAAAACGGAAAATGTATCACTCCATAGTGAGACCGCACCTTGAATACCGGGTACAGTCCTGGTCGCCGCATCTCAAAATAGATATAGTTGCAATGGAGACAGGTACAGAGAAGGGCAACCAAAATGATAAAGGGGATGGAACAGCTCCCCTATGAGGAAAGGCTGAAGAGGTTAGGGCTGTTCAGCTTGGAGACGAGACGGCTAAGGGGGGATATGATAGAGGTCTTTAAGATCATGAGAGGTCTTGAAAGAGTAGATGTGGATCGGTTATTTACACTTTCAAATAATAGAAGGACTAGGGGGCATTCCATGAAGTTAGCAAGTAGCACATTTAAGACTAATCGGAGAAAATACTTTTTCACGCAACGCACAATTAAGCTCTGGAATTTGTTGCCAGAGAATGTGGTTAGTGCAGTTAGGGGTAGATTTTCAAAAACGGCGCATTCGTGTACTTTTGTTGGCGCTCCAGGCGCAAACAAAAGTACGCGGGATTTTAGTAGATACGCGCGTAGCCGCTAAAATCCTGGATCGGCGCGCGCAAGGCTGCCTAGCCGCGCAGCCTGCAGCCGTTCCCTCCAAGGCCGCTCCGAAATCGGAGATGCCTCGGAGGGAATTCGCTAACGCCCTCCCCTCACCTTCCCCTCCCTTCCTCTACCTAACCCACCCCCCCGGCCCTGTCTAACCCCCCCCTACCTTTGTTGGGGGATTTACGCCTCCCAGAAGGAGAAGTAAATCCCCGCGCGCCAGCGGGCTGCTGGCGCGCCTAGACGCAACTAGAAGCAACCCGGGGGTGGTTCCAGAGGGCGCGGCCATGCCCCCGGACCGCCCCGGGCCCGCCCCCGAAACGCCACGTCCCGCCCCGAAAACGGCGCGCCACTCGGCCCCGCCCCCGACACGCCCCCGACACGCCCCCGGCACGCCCCCTCGGAAAACCCCAGGACTTACGTGAGTCCCGGGGCTCTGCGCGCGCCGGTAGGCCTATTGAACATAGGCGCACCGGCGCGCAGGGCCCTGCTTGCGTAAATCCGGGCGGATTTACGCGAGCAGGGCTCTTAAAATCCACCCCTTATTGTAGCTGGGTTCCAAAAAGGTTTGGATAAGTTCTTGGAGGAGAAGTCCATTAACTGCTATTAATTAAGGTTACTTAGGGAATAGCCACTGCTATTAAATGCATCAGTAGAATGGGATCTTCTTAGTGTTTGAGTAATTGCCAAGTTCTTGTGGCCTGGTTTGGCCTCTGTTGGAAACAGGATGCTGGGCTTGATGGGCCCTTGGTCTGACCCAGCATGGCAATTTCTTATGTTCTTTTGTTCATATGTTTATGGAATTATATATATGTTAAGTTTGTACATCATTTTGGGCTATTTTTATCTGGAAAGCAATTCATAAATTCAATAAAATTAAATTAAATGCTTTGCCTTTGAAAATTTCCCCATGAGAAACTACCCACTGTGGGTAGTATATAGTTTTGAAAATGCAAATGTCTGTGCATTGTTGCATTCTCCACCCTAACTGTTCATTGGAAATGACTCCACTCATTGCAGGTGAAAGTGCAAGCATTGTGGAATAACTCACATGATTTTACCAGAGTAAAGCATGGGCAATTTTCCATCAACCAGTTTAACTTGGTTGTCTAGGTAAATAGCTTTGAATATTGCCTTCCCTGTGGGTCAGTTTAGCTTCTACCTCAAGTAATTGTTGCACTAAGTTTTTTAAAATTACTTAAGCAACCCTAATGTATCTTTAATGCAGATTTAACCAGCAGATACAAAACAAATAGTGGCTATTGCCTGCTTCTGACTAGCTATTTAATACAGACACATACACACACACTAAAGAATATACTCCAATAGTTAATGCTCCCCAAAACTTTAAGTTCTAAATTTTCCCAAAGCAGTACTTACTGATTCTCTTCAGTCACCAGCAAGGTGATCTTCTCCTCTCAGTGCTCCCACTGGAAGATAGAGAGATCCTTTTTTAACCTCCATACCTTCTCTTTAATCCTCATGTATAGACTTGACCCTAAAAAAACTCCATTACATTATTTAATAGACATGAGTCATATTCAACACTCATAGCCCTAGACAGCACAATCGTATACAGTCATATCTTTATAACGCATTCATGTGATCATATATAATCACATCTTATTATCTTTACATCACATATCTGGAAACAGAGAAACATGATAGCGGAAAAAGACCATTACGGCCTTTCCAGTCTGCCCATCCATACCAACTACTCAGCTGTATGATCCCTACCTCAGAGATCCACGGGGCAGATTTTCAAAGGCTACGCGCGTAACCTGAGAAAATTTGCCCCTGCGCTCGCTGAGCCTATTTTGCATAGGCTCGGCGGCACGCACAAGCCCTGGGATGCGCATATGTCCCAGGACTTGTACAAAGGGGCGGATTGGGGGCAGTCTGGGGGCATGGCCGGGGCGTGGCGGTGGTCCAGAGGCAGAGTCGAGGGCTATGGTACAGCGGCCTGTGCCGGCGCGTGCAAGTTACGCCTGCCTCGGACAGGCATAACTTTTTCAACAAAGGTAGGAGGAGGATTTAGTTAAGGCTGGGGTGTGGGTTAGAGAGGGGAAGGTGGTGGTGGTGGTGGTGGGGGGGCCGGAGAAAAAGTTCCCTCCAAGGCCGCTCCGATTTCGGAGTGGCCTTGGAGGGAACGAGGAAAGCCATCGGGGCTCCCTTCGGGCTCGGCGTGCGCAAGGTGCACATGTGTGCACCCTCTTGTGCGCGCCGACCCCGGATTTTAGAACATGCGCGCGGCACTACACAACAGATTTCTTAATAAAATAACAGACACAATTTAACAAACAATTTTTCTTGTGTTTTTTTGTTTTATAAATAATGAAAGGAATGCAAAATATTTTCAACATGTGCACAAGGTTCATTAATTTTGTCTGTTTTTCTAAAAGCTGGGAAAGTGTTGCATCCCCAGAAACCTCCTTCCACACAAATTTATGTACACTACTGGTAGGAAGAGTTTAAAGATCCTTATGGGAGATGGGGTTTTCTGAGTCAGTATGTTCTTGACTTTTGTTCAGGATGGGTAAAAGAGCAGTTTGGTTTGAGTATAGATCTGCTGCTGGAGCTCAGATGTCATAGTGGATCCAGACTGGAACTGGAACTCATTACCTGGTGAGGGAAGGCTCTCTCTGTCCTATTTGCAACCCTAACACATTGTAGCAATCTTTCCCAAAGGGTCATGCTCGAGGACCCTTCAGGTTGCTACAGATGAGAACATCTATTGCTACCGTAATTCCTATACGGGGCACATATTGGCAACAAGTAAAATGCCTTCTTTTTATTTGTTGTAAGTTGTGGGGCTGGATAACATTTTTAGTCTTATGGGCAGTTCCTCTTCCCTACCAACTCCTTTACCTCCTAAGCTGGTCAAGAAACTTGAGTTGTCTCTTGTGAAACATCTGCCTATTGTTAATTCCAGTCTAAGTTAAGGGTTACTACCAACTCAGTTGAAGCAAATTCCGATTCTTCTGCTTCTTTAAAAAGATATTTTAGATCAGGGGTTCTCAACCTTCTAGGTACACCTGGCCAGAACCTACATCACTAAACATTTGTACGTATTTTTATGATTTAATGTAACCGAAACTTAATGGCACCTGTTAGAATGTACTATAGTACGCTTACTCCAAACTTGCCTACTTGTAAACCATTGCGATGGTATATAAAACCATAGCGACGGTATGGAAAAGAAAACGCATGTCCAATCGTGGATTAACAGTGCGCTCCACCGGAGTGCATTGTACTGTATCGCCTGAAAGGAAAGCAAGTGATTCATCTGGTAAACAGAGTGCCACAGTGTCAAACAGGTCATAGCTTTGCACATGGATGCCATGAGCTTTGATGGCCCAGAAACGTCTTCTCCTGCCTCAAGAGGATGGAAAAGTCTGAAGTTACTACCATGTGCACTGAGGTATGTGGACAAAATCAGGAAGGATAATTTTGCTTGGGTATACCCCAAGGGACAACCTGAGAGGTCAATCAAGGTGTATGTCATTGAAGGGGTTCAATTTCGTGACCCCCCTGAAGTACGAACGAGCAGCTGAACATCCGACTAATCATGCCAGCAGTGAAACGCACAGCCATCTTGAACATACTAATATTTGCAACGCAAATGATACGTAATGCGTAGTGACGCAGTGACGCACTAATTTTTAGCGTAACGTAACGTAACTCCATTTTGGAATAATACTTTGTATTGTATTAATACGAATGACAATGTAAAATGTCTAACACGTCAATTAAATGACGAAACAATAGTCTGATCTTAAGCTACACCTACTAGAGACCACGCTAGCTATTGCTTGTTCAGCAGTTTGTAAATTGTTTGTTCAGCAGAAACCAGAACGCATGTGTGAAAGATAAGAACTGTAAAGTGCATAAAGGTTTGCTCCTAAGGGGGCGTGGCATGCAGTTGTACTGAGCCTTTGTCTTAGCTGCATCTTGCTGGCAATAAAAGTCTATCTTTACGGATCAGTTGTCTGGACCTCCTTACTGACTAAAAAGAGACGGTTACATTTGGCGAGCCAGCCAGGAGGAGAGCAAGAGATCGTTAGCCAGATCTTAATTCTTTGATCTGTTTAACATATTAGGTGGATTAGCTGAGCAGATCCCATCTTTAGATCAGGTTGCTGAAATCCTACTCCTGCTGAGCAGAGACATAATAGACCTACATAGGGTCCACAGGCTATACAATGGTCCATGTAACACCCTCTATGCCCAATGCCACAACCTGGGATGGGTGATAGTGTGTGAAGTCTACATTGACAAAATCAACACCTATGCTACCAGTATTTTGGAGAATGGATGCCCATCCTTCTTCAAGCTGTGTCCTAACCATTTCTTGTTCAAAGAGATGATCCACTGGAACCCTGACTCCCGTCATTGTACAAGGAAAATCTGTACTAAAGGAACTTTCTTTGAAGACGTATGGACATTATAGATTATTTGCATGCTATAGACTTCGCTTTTGAGTTTGTATAAGGTTAAATTATAATGGTATCTTCTGATACCAGATAGGGAGTGTTCTGCCATGCAACCTATGGGTCATACTGCCATCTCCTGACCTCTGACAGTATTGATTATTCAGATCTCTTAGAAAGACACTTGTAATCTCAGACCCTATAAGTCATAGGAATTACATGTGGTCAATTTCCTTTCACCTCACTGGGTGCTTCTCCCTTATTTGTACTTCCTAACTTAAAAGTATGTTTTTTTCCAGTTGGAAATATTTTACCCATCCTCTGAACCCAGGGCATCTTGGGAACATGCCCCATCTCTAGCCTGAGAGAAGCAGCATTTTAGACAAAGATGTAAGCCGCTGATCTATATACTTCATCCCTCATCTCTGTAATTTGATAGCAGCATTATTCTTCTTTATACTAATATTTAAACCAAATTATAACAAAAGGACTCAGTGACTGAGCAGAATTCTTGATTTCAATTCAACATTTATAGTAAGTTTTCTGTTTTCTTCAATTACTTTGTAAATAAACATTTTGGAAATTTAAAAGCTGGTCTCCTTGCATTTTTTAAATCAAATACGGAGTTTAGCTACTTGTCAAACAAGCAACACACCACGTTCAGACAAGATCCTTCTATTCTTTATCTCAGTGTCATTTCCATTTCAAACTAACTTTTGTGTCTCATTTCTTTAGTATCTGTAAATGAGCCATGTATCAGTTATGCATTGTGCACCACTTTCTTGATTGAAAATCCGATGAGATTCTCATTTGTGTTTTTTTTTTCACATCTTGAATAATGTAATTCTCTTATCTGTGGCCTTCTCAAGTTCAAATCTCTTTCAGTATAGTGCTGGGCCTCAAACATGGCTAGCAATGCGTGGTCATGCCACAGATATTCTTTGAATGTCAAATGAATTTCCAGCTGATTTTGATGTTGACGTTCACAGCTTGTCACAGATTCCCCAGAAGGTTTAAAGGATCAAAACTGTATATATACATCTGCTGCTATCCTCGCCTGTTCTGAACAGTGGAATCAAATCCTCCCAGGCTGCTGAGGGCATCAATAGTTTTCTATCTTCTTCAAAGCACATTTCAAAATAGTGGTCCTCAATTGTGAAACAGCTTGCTTATTTATTTATTTATTTAAAGTTCTTCTTAATCACATCCCCGATGCAATGCTCACTCAAGGTGGTGTACAAAATAAACATGCATATACCAATAAAACATAATGAGGCCAATATTCAGTTGGCCATTTTAATTAGCCAGATAACTTGTCCTGGATATTCAGTGGGATAAATGTCCTACTGAATATCACCGATTAAAGTTATCCAACTAACCATAGCGGGAAAACTTTAAACATAACCAGATATTCTTTTGAATGTCATGGTTATGAATAAAGTTATTCGGCTATGGTTAGTTGGATATCTTTACACTTAACCAACTATATTCAAAAGAACATAAATGGTCAATTAAAATTCCTTTAAAAAAAACCCAACACATTGCAGACCTACAGGCCAAACCTGATCCCCCACCTCCTTCACACCTAAGTTTCAAGGGTTCTTTAGGGCCAAACTTGTCAACCTTTCCCAAAATGACCCTCTTCACTGCTAAAAAAAATTCTTAGGGACAGTAATCTCCCCCTCCCTCATTCCCTGCTCCTATATCCCCTTTTATTTTATGCACATATCTCGCTGTCTCGAGCACCCCCCTACTGCCCACCCCAACCCTTTCCCTTATATACCCCACCCACCCCTTTATATATGTTTGTAGTACCTGTTCTCCCGGATCCCAGTAGCCTTCTAAGGTGATCCAGACCTAGTGCTTCCACCAAAGCAGTAGTATGCTTCTGCCATTTCTAGGCTGATATGATATGCTTCCAACGTAGTAGCCTAGCAACCGCAGAAGTGAACTACTACTACGATGGAAGTTCTGGGCCTGGATCATAGTAGGAGGCTCTTGCGATCCCGAAGAACAGCTACTACAAATAAAGGTATGGGAGTGGATGGGGGGAGTGTAGAAGGGAAAGGTTCGGGCTAGGTAATGGGGGCTAGGCACAGTGAGATATGCATATAAAATAAAAAGGGAAGCGGGAGAAGGGGGACTCCTGGGCCAAATAATTTTTTTTAGCACTGAAATAAGCCCTTTTGGGTAGGGAGCAGCAAGTTTGGTCCGATAGGTCCTATGGAACTTGGGTAAGAGGGAGGCGGGGGACAGGTTTGGGCCTGTAGGCCTGCATTGTGTTCTTTTTTTTTTTTTTTTTTTTTTAACCAGGTATGTTATTTTGAATGTAGCCGGTTAACTGTAAAGTTATCCTGCTACACAAGGCTGGACAACTTGAGATCTGCTCTGCAGAAGGTCTAAATTTATCTGATTAATTTAGCCAGGTATATGTGATATTCGGCTAAGTTAGCTGGATACCTCAACTCCTCCCTGAAATGCTCCAGAATGCCCCTTTTTTATCTGGCTAAATTACAGCCAAATAACAACTTATCTGGCTACAATTTAGGTGGATAAGTGGAAGAATATGTCTATTATGCCATTTAGACTGATAACTTTTTAAAACATACATATACCAATAAAACATAGCATATTAAAATACATAAACAATAACAAAATAACCATGTGAAAACATTACATTCAACATCAATGAACAAAATTTTATTACTACTGTAAAAACAGTGAAAAGTCCAAGTGTCATATCTTCTCCTGTCTACCTGTTTGACCGTATATCTATTCCTTATCTTCTCTATTCCATCTCCATTTCCAGCTGCTGCCTCCTCTTTGTCTCAACACATTATCTAGCTAATGTCGATAACTGCCATATAGGACAAGCAATTTTGTAAAAGGCCATTTATGTATAAAACTCTACTTTACTCATAGACATCCCTTTTGCATTGATGTTTTATTATGCACTAGGTATTGTAGGTTTATAAAGCAGTGCAAGATACTTTTGTATGCAAAATGCTGTATAATATACCATCATAAAATATGTATTCCATTTAGGTTATTTTGTGCGACCTATATAAACATAAAAAGATGGATTTGAAAGGTCATTTAGACCATCCCATGCTTCAAGATAGAACTTATTGTACCTAAACAGATATGTATCTCAGACAGATATTTCTCTAATGTGCTCTCAAAACCCTCAAACTTTATCAGCCCCCTCCCTCTGCCTTTATGTATTTGGATACTGTTATGAAGTCATCCCTTAGTCTTCTCTTCTCTAGGCAAAATACCACCCAAGTCCTTCAAAATGACTTCACAGGTCAAACTATTTATGTCCATATTTTACTTATTCCATTGAAAACACCCAGAATGGGGTACATCATAGCATACATAATAAAACACATGCTACAATAAAACCAGACAAGGCTCCTACATCATCTGCTGATCTCTCCACTCCCTCCTCCCCGCAAGCCACCATCCAGCCACCGCTCCCATACCCTCACCTACTGCAGGAAACAAATGAGTTTGAAATTCTCATTTAAATTGCTTTAAATGCCCCAAGTGACAACTTCTTCTACAGGCGTGGAACTCCGCAAGAGAAAAACCCAGGCACAAGCCCTACCATAGCCCAACACCAGCAGAGAAGGCACCTCTTGGGATCGCAGCAGCCAACCTGGCTCTTATCTCAGACTTTTCAAGATTTTTGTTGTTCTTTGGACTTTTTCCAAAATTCCCACAAGCCTTCTGAAGTGTGAGGTACAAAAATGTACACAGGGCTATTTGGAATATGTGGGAAATTACCCCAGGAGCCATGGCATGCAAAACGAACACTTTATCATTTGAACTAAGCATCCTTTAGAGCAACCTATTGGAGATACATATTCGAAACATATTATTTATAAGCAATAACCAGCGGATTTTAAAAGCATTACTAGGCCAAAGCCGGGAGCTGTGAGCATGTCTCGGCCTGGCTCGCGTCACTCGGATTTTAGAAAATGTGCGAGTATGCACATATCTCCTGGTAGGCGCACAAATCAAAAAGTTCAAAAAAGGGGTGGGGTATGGGCGGGGCCTGGGTATTCCAGGTCTGTAACCTGAAGTATGTGCATAAGTATTTATGCGCACACGTGTGTGCCGGGGTCCTCTACCGCTTAACTTTTACTTCTGCTATGAACAGCCTATAAGTAATAAAATAATAAAACCTAAGCTAGTCAGTGGGGATTTAAGGGTCGGGGTTAATAGGGTAAAAGGAAGGCAAGTTAGCGAGGGGATTTAGGAAGTCCTCTCCTTTACTGATGCAAACTGGGAAAACAGGTAATTGCGTCGGCACAAGTATACCACTAAAATCCCCCCACTTATGCGCTCAAGGCGGCATTTGCATGGACATGCACGCAGCAATATAAAGTCGTGTGCATTGCTAATTTTATAACAGGTGCACACATACGTGCATATACGCGCATATGTTATAAAATTGCCGCATCTATGCGCGCGAGCGCATAGATGCGGCAATTTTTTAAAATTCACCTCTCAAACTGTGTAATAACGGCCAAAATGTATTAGTGCAAGTTAACACACATCATTAGTGAATAGACTCCATTAAGAATATTAGGGCCTGTTTTCTAACAACTTATTAATATGTTAGCTCATTTTGCTAAATATGTGTCTTAATTTTGCTATGGCTGTTAATGGACTTCCCTGATATCTTGTTTGACCTGTTAGGAGTTAAATTGTGTGTACAGTTTTGGTGAGAGAACTGAAATACAAAGCTTAAAGGAAAGGTTCTAGAATTTGTAAAGCAAAAAAAAAAAAAAATCCCTTGTTTTAGGTCTCTGATAATAGAAACTGCCTTTTCTTTTTGAAATACAAAACAAAAATCCTAAAATGTCAGTCCAAGCTTTGTGCTCTGCATTGCAAATCCCAAATCTGTTGATTGAAATTTAGGAAAGAATCCTGTAGGAAATGACAAATAAAATAATAACTATCTGGGTTTAGGTTTAAAAAAACAACAATAAACTTTCATGGATGGTGTTAGGTCATTACTAAGAAAGAAAATAATCAAGCATAGCTCAGAAACGTTGTGATACTTTAAAAGATATTGCTCTATCAGTGAGAGCAAGTCCTGTCTACCTTTATGGCACCATCAAAGGAAACAAAGTGAGAGGAAGCTGCTGGCATTCCTCAGAACTTGTGCACACTTCTTTCTTTCTGTATGGACGTGGGAAATCCCTTGACTAGGTGCTAAGCCCTAGCCAGCTTTCAAAGAGGCCTAACTACCTAAGGGCCAGATTCATTAAGACTTTTCTCCCATTGTTTGTCTATGGGAAAAACCCTAAGGGCCTGATTTTGAAAAGCATTTAAACGTATAAAATTAGGTTTTATTTGCATAAATGCACTTTACTCAAGTAAGTGGGCTTTTAAAAATTGCTACAATATGTCATTGAATTGTCCATAGGATTTGCTTGCATAAGTATACTTGATGGGCCGGATTTTCAAAAGGTTATGCTTGCCGGGCCTATTTTCAAAAGCCCCGGGACGTACATAGATACATAGAAATGACGGCAGAAAAAGACCAGTCGGCCCATCCTGTCTGCCCAGCAAGCTCCCACACCTATTTTCCCCATACTTATCTGTTTCATTATTTTCCCATACTTATCTGTTTCATCAACCACCAAGTTCAGGGCCCTTGTTGGTAACTGTTTGATTCAAATTTCCTGCCATCCCCTGTCATTGATGCAGAGAGTAATGTTGGAGTTGCATCAAAGGTGAGCATAAGGCTTAATGGTTAAGGGTAGTAACCACCGCATCAAGCAAGTTACCCCGATGCTTGGTTACCCAGACTGCACATATCAATGCCTTGTTGGATGTTGTCTGAATGTAAATCCTGTTTTCCACATTTTCCCCTGCCATTAAGTAGAGAGCAACGCTGTATATGAATTCAAAGTGATGTATCAGGCTTAGTTGGTTTAGGGTAGTAACTGCCATAATAAGCAAGCACCCCCCACGCTTATTTGTTAACCCAGATTGTGAAGTTCAATCCTTGTTGGTGGTTGTCTGAATGCAAATCCTGTTTTCCACATTTCCCCCTGCCATAGAAGCAGAGAGCAAATCTGTATATGCATTCAAAGTGATGTAATTGTGTAACTCTGTATATGCATTCAAAGTGATGTAAGTGTGTAAGTCCTGGGGCTTTACTAAAGGGGCGGGCGGAGGCAGGGCCAGAGGCCTCCGACACAGCGGCCATTACTGCTGTGTCAGAAGATCGCATGCCGGCAGGCTGCCAGCGCGCGCAACTTGCGCCTTCCCAGAGGCAGGTGCAAAAGGTAAGATAAAAGTCAGGGGGAGGTTAGAGTAGGGCTGGGGGAGGGGGGAAGGTTAGGGGAAGGTGTGGGTCAGGCTAGAGGGGAGGAAATGGGGGAAGACAGCGCAGCTCGGCGCACAATTGTGCACACCCTTGTGCGCGCTGATCCCCGATTTTATAACATGCATGCGCATGTTATAAAATCGTGTGTCCATGTGCGCGCCCTTTTAAAATCTACCCCTATATGCGTAAATGGCTTTTGAAAATTGCTTCGATAGTAGTTACATTTCGATGTGTAAATTCTTTTGAAAAATTCACCTGTTAGTGAATCAGGCACTAAGTTAGGTGCCTAAACCCCTTGAAAAACTGACCCCCTGATTGACATGCAAAGTAAAAGTGCTTACCAAACTGTGCTTACCAAAGAGTTTTCCACCATAGTTGGTCCTGAACGTCAGTAAATTTCCTGCTAATCTCTGGACCATACATTTTGCACTGCAACTACAGGGCAGAAGTGTCAGCATATGCCTTACCATCATGGCACAAGGCAGGCTTGCTGTCGTCACTGACTGCTGGCAGCAACAGAGATATCTCTTCAAGGAAATCTGTGAGAGACTCCGTGAAAGTCAGTGGCCTTTCCTATGGACACCCACTGAGGTCCCTAATTGTTCATGAAACGCTGTAGATTTTTTTTTTCTTTAAACAGTGTTCATTATAGCTAATGATCAACTTGCATCTAAATTTTATTGGCCAGCCAGATAGTCACTTGAATTTATAACCTTGTTTCCTTCACTGTGCTCTTCCAGTGGGGGGAAAAAAAAAATAACGTGGCTGCAACAGAAATCAAAGTGAAGGTGATTCTTCTGGGAGCTGACATCATTAACCACCAGCATGGCACTGCTGCCCAGGTGTCAGCTCCAGAAATCAGTCTAAATCCTACTAATACATTTTTACTGAGCAGGGAATGAATATATAATAGGGATGTGAATCGTGTCCTCGATCGTCTTAACGATCGATTTCAGCTGGGAGGGGGAGGGAATCGTATTGTTGCCATTTGGGGGGGTAAAATATCGTGAAAAATCGTGAAAAATCGTGAAAAATCTAAAAATCTAAAAATCGCAAAACCGGCACATTAAAACCCCCTAAAACCCACCCCCGACCCTTTAAATTAAATCCCCCACCCTCCCGAACCCCCCCCAAATGAGTTAAATAACCTGCGGGTCCAGCGGCGGTCCGGAACGGCAGCGGTCCGGAACGGGCTCCTGCTCCTGAATCTTGTTGTCTTCAGCCGGCGCCATTTTCCAAAGTGGCGCCGAAAAATGGCGGCGGCCATAGACGAACACGATTGGACGGCAGGAGGTCCTTCCGGACCCCCGCTGGACTTTTGGCAAGTCTCGTGGGGGTCAGGAGGCCCCCCACAAGCTGGCCAAAAGTTCCTGGAGGTCCAGCGGGGGTCAGGGAGCGATTTCCCGCCGCGAATCGTTTTCGTACGGAAAATGGCGCCGGCAGGAGATCGACTGCAGGAGGTCGTTCAGCGAGGGTTCCGGCGCCTCGCTGAACGACCTCCTGCAGTCGATCTCCTGCCGGCGCCATTTTCCGTACGAAAACGATTCGCGGCGGGAAATCGCTCCCTGACCCCCGCTGGACCTCCAGGAACTTTTGGCCAGCTTGTGGGGGGCCTCCTGACCCCCACGAGACTTGCCAAAAGTCCAGCGGGGGTCCGGAAGGACCTCCTGCCGTCCAATCGTGTTCGTCTATGGCCGCCGCCATTTTTCGGCGCCATTTTGGAAAATGGCGCCGGCTGAAGACAACAAGATTCAGGAGCAGGAGCCCGTTCCGGACCGCTGCCGTTCCGGACCGCCGCTGGACCCGCAGGTTATTTAACTCATTTGGGGGGGGTTCGGGAGGGTGGGGGATTTAATTTAAAGGGTCGGGGGTGGGTTTTAGGGGGTTTTAGTGTGCCGGCTCACGATTCTAACGATTTATAACGATAAATCGTTAGAATCTCTATTGTATTGTGTTCCATAACGGTTTAAGACGATATTAAAATTATCGGACGATAATTTTAATCGTCCTAAAACGATTCACATCCCTAATATATAATGGGAAAGATCTTCAACCTGCAAATTCATCTGCTATGATCTAAAAGTCAAAGAATAACCTCATACAGATAGCATATAGGACTCATTTTTACAAAAGTGATTTTATTGTCTCAAGACACTAGCTTTAAGATCAATCACCATACAGGCATATAAAGCTAAGATTAAGTAGAGCAGTCAAAGCAAGAAGGAGTAAGCTGTTCCTTATTTTCTTTCTTGTATGTGATATGAGGCAGAAAATGGATAACTTAAAGGCCTCGGCTATGGAAATCACAGAGTGAATGCCTTACACAGTGCTGGAAGTGGCTTACCCTTTTTTTTATTGATTAATATTTCTATAGGAGATTGAATTGTTAAAACAAATGCAGAAGATAAGATTACGACATTAACCTCTCTTCCCTGCACACCCCCCACCCCCCCATAAACAGACTGAGGTACCATCGGATGCTAGTTATTTGGAGAAACACAGGTATTTTATTTTAGCTTGTCACTTATTCTTTAGCTTGAGGTGGCTAGGTTGGTTTGCAGCAAGTATTATAATGGAATTTCATATTGCCTAGCACGGGGATAATCTGCCTTTGTCACTCAAAGAGCCATTTTAGCAAATGATCCAATCCCCCAAAGATCTACACTGGCATTGCAGGACAAATTGAAATGGTAAACGAATGGGCCTTATTCATCAGAGATTTTTTCCATTGGTATCAAATAGGGAAAAATTCCTTTCTGAACAAGGCCCAGAGGCTTTTTAATATTTGGAATGTAGTATATATTGATAACACAGTGTTATTTCAGTGTAAATTCAATGTTGTTTCCAAATATTTGAAAGACCCGAAAGAGTTTTAAAAAGCACTAACATCACACTTATTCATAGCAGCTTCCTCAGCACTTAGAGGTAAATTTTAAAAACTGGGGGAGTGCCAAAATTGGGAAATGTGTACACATATAGGCTATGCGCTTGTCCACCAAATTTTAAAAACCGCTTACATGCTTTCACAAGTCCCGATGCACGAGTATCTCACTTCGAATGAAAAAGGTGCGTGGGTGTAGGCTGGGCGTGGGTGTTTCAGGGCAGGCCCAAGAGATGTGGGCATAAGTAGGTACAGGCCTGGGCATTCGCACATAACTTTACTTCTGCTATTGAGGAGGTGTACAGGCATCGGTGAGGGGTTTAAAGTGTCTGGGTCAAATGAGGGGGATGCAGACTAATGAACCATGGGAGGTTAGGTGGGCCTGGCTGGGCACTTGGCAAACTAATTGGACGAACTGTTGAAACTGATCATGGGATGGACGTGTGCCTATTATAAAATTCACTGATTTTTGCACATGGCTGTTCCAGCCCATTTACAAACTTAGGCACACAGATATGCAAGCCGGGGCTATTTTACAACATATGCATGTATATGGGTGCATGTTACAAAATGGCCGTGTATCTGGCTTCTTGCCAATGCACATGCGTATAATTGCGCCCACACAGTCATCTGAAAGTTACCATCCTTGTGTTCCCCTCTTTCTGTTCAGCAGCATTCAGATACATTTGTTCCATAGGGCAGCTTTATTGTTGTTGCATAAGTAATTTATTAATATGATCTTGTTGATGTTGTGTTTTATGTTCTTTTAATTATGTGTGTATACTTGGAACCCGCCCTGAATAATTCTAAATAAATAAATAATATCCTTAGTGTAGCTACTATTGAATAAAGACTTCATTGGTACGAACTTGCACACCCATTATGTTCACAGGGAGTGGGGTTATTGAAAAGTCCCCTAATACAAGACTTTTGATCGCAATGGATTTGTAAGGGATCCTTATCTTTTGCTGCATCAACAATGTGAAATGAGCTTCTGCGGAATTTAAGAGAAGAATCTGAGAGATTTTGAAAAAGGTTTGGAAGAGTATTTATTTAATGTATTGATTATAGTATATAATGTTTTAATATTTTATTGGTATAATAGTCTATTTTATGAATATATTTGTAGGTTACCCGCGCTGAACTGTACTGGAGGTTGCAGGCTACAAGATTTTTAAATATAAATAATAATAATAACATCTAAAAGCCCTAAACCGAGCTAGCTGTGATTTAGAAAACAGGTATATACAATGGGATAACACAATTGTGGAAAAATTTGTGCCAGTGCAAGATTCTGTGTTGTAATTCTTCTTCTCAAGCTTCTGTACCTCATTCTCTGATCATGCCCCAGTTTACTTTTTTTGATACCCAGAGCCCTATCTGGTACAACCTCTTGATCTTCTCCAGCATGTGACAGCGCTCCATTCAAATATAAATGGATACTGTCTTGATGACATGTCTTAGTCAAAACTGCAAGTATAACTGGAGCAAACTGATATATTTATGTTACACGACTTAAATATGAATAACTTTGCTTGGTATTAATCAATCAACAGAAAGTAGGTGATTGTTCCAGATTGGGAGCTTAAATAGTACATGGTAGCAATAATTTAGAATACAGGGATCATTGATGATGTATTATTCTTCTTTAGCTTGGCAAGCGAAGCATTCATTTTGTGTTAATAGGACCTTTGGGAATGAGTCATTTGGGTTATGCCTACATGTGTTCAGTGTACCAGTGATAATATAAATAAAGGATTCTGTAAACGAAGGCACGCGTGCCCATCAGTTCATAAGAGACATCCTTTATTTAGGAAAATCTAAAATATATCAGAACTTGCAAAGCTCAGAAACAGCAAAGGATACCATTTATATACTGATGGACTCTTGCACCTTTATTAAATCCTGTGCCCAAGGGTCATCTGTTTTTCTTCATGTCTTGGATTTTCTCTTTCGGTGAGCACCTATGAGCCAATTATTCATGCTGATTTATGCATCTAGTATCCTCTTCCTAATCAAACTCCTGTTTTTGCTTTCAGTAACAGTACAATGGAAATTACTTATGAGACTTCAGCTTTCCCTTCCTGGGTTCCCCCTTTCGGGTTCTGCCATCAGTCATTTACCGACACAATGCCCTTTACAGTGTGTCTGTCATAAGAAATGCAGAGTCCTACTAGTCATATAGGTCCTGGAAAAACACTCCTTGTAGGTTTTGGTATCTGTTATTGGACCAAATAAATGTTGCAGTCTGGGAAGCTGCGGTTCGGGAGTGGACCCTTGAGCCGAACCACCCTGGGTAGAGTAGCTCGGGAGGTGGAGCCACAGGCACAGGTCTTCACCCGGGAGCCAGGAACCCCCCAGGAGGAGCCCGTAGGGTCCTGGAGCCTTGGGACTTAGGAGACACACGTAGGGGTCTTCACCCGGGAACTGGGAACCCCCCAGGAGAAGCCCGTAGGGTCCCAGAACCTTGGGACTTGGGAGTGCAGCTAAGCTCTTCACCCGGGAACCAGGACCCCCCAGGAGGAGCCCGTAGGGTCCTAGTCCCTTGGGACTTCTGCACAGTGTAGTCTCTCTAGGAAAGCCCGGGCAAGAAGTAAGCACAGAGTCCAGTAGCAAGAGCCTATAGGCCAGGGAGCACAGAGCAAGCGGAAGCAGGATCAGAGTCAGTAATGTCTTGACTGGAACTTGCAGGGTGCAAGATGGGAGCCAGCAGCGAGTAGGCCAGAGCCTGGCAGGAAGTAGAAGGTCTCAGAACCCAAGACAGTCTGGCAGTAGTTCCAGCCCAGGCCTGCAGGAGGCACTGTCCGGAGGACAGGAGAGTAGCAGCTGCGGCAGAGAAGCCGTTGGCTGCGGAAGGCGGCAGGCAGCGGTCGAGTCAGGAACGAGCAGAGGTCGGTGGCTGGCGGCAGGCAGAAGCAGAGTCAGGAACGAGCAGAGGTCGGTGGCTGGCGGCAGGCAGAAGCAGAGTCAGGAACGAGCAGAGGTCGGTGGCTGGCGGCAGGCAGAAGCAGAGTCAGGAACGAGCAGAGGTCGGTGGCTGAAGCAGAACAACGGAAGTGCAACTAAGAACTACACACTGTAGCGACCCTCGTTGCAAGGCAATGAGAGGACTGAAGGACGCCGGTTATATCGGGCCTGGGGCGTGGTGTGGTCAGCTCAGGCGGGGTCAGGCTTCCGGTGAGCGTACGTCCATAACGCGCGTCCCCGCAGCGAGACGGCCCAGCAATGGCGGACGCCCTGAATGCTCAGCAGAGCCGCGGAGGCGGCGTTCCCGGCCTCGGAGGTGAGCCCTGAACACGGCTAGCAAGGGGGAAGCGGTAGAGACCGCAACAATAAAGCTAATAAAAAGAAACTATATATCTTGAGCTTCATAGGTATATTTCCCTATGCCATTATTTCATAGAGAAGTATAATATCCTTTTTTTTTTGTATATGAGAAACTATGCAGTAAATTACCGAGATGAAGTACCAGCACATACAAACAACCTCGTAGTACTTAACATTGAAAAGTGATTGCTCTTAATTATAATTAAACCAATGACACCATCAACTAAGATTTAACTGATTTTATGAGCAGCAGATGGCTTGTCTGGTAAAGACGTTGTTTTACCAGCTCTTATCAATTCTTCCCTTTAATTAACCCATGAATACAACATAAATACAGGTCTATATAAAGCAAGTGTCTGATTTTACTTTTCAGTGGTTGATCCTTTCACAGACGAAGGAAAAGCACATTTCAATATGCAAATTGCTAAAAGGCTAAAAAATATCTGCAGGCAGCTCTGTGTAAGCTGGGGAGGTTGTCCCATAGATTGCCAACAGAGGTCTGCACCACACTGTTACTCCCCCTTCAGGCTCCGTGGGTTTACAATGCACATTGATTACTGTCTGCTAAAAGGGTTTCTGTTGAAACTACAGCACTGCGTTTCTCATCTTGGCAGCAGCTCACTGTTCTGTGAGGACCCCCTGGGTCCTTAGGAAGAGCAGAATGCCTGACAAGGAAGACACATTGTGGTTGGATGGTGTAAGTAGGGAGTGGGGTGATGCTATTTCCTGTGTCTCCCACATAGCTTGTACTACAGTAGTGTAGGGGTGTGCAAGGAAAATGTTTTTCATTTTTTTTACGTAGCCCCCATCCTGGTCAGCTCTTGGTTTGGGGGAGGGGGGGGGGGGAGAGCATCATGGACCGGATACAGCCCCCATGACCCTCTGGGGATCCTGCCCAAGGAGTAAAACATGGCTCTCTTCTGAGCCTTCAGCGTTTCTCTCGTTAAGGCTCGTCTGCACACGAGTGCAGCAACAGGCATCCAAAAACCCACACTGACACCAAAGCTGTTGTTCAAAATTAAAAGCTTTTACTGGCACTGATGGCAGGAAAACAAATTTCAAAAGTGATACACCAATTGCTAATGCACCAAGCAGTTCAGCAAATTCAAATACAAATATCTCAGTCTCTCACAGTACCGTAATGCTGCTGTATACCCTTGACAGATAAGCTCTTTGGGGCTAGGATCCTCCTTTCTTTACTCTTCCCCAGTACTTGTTTTGGGGTGCAGGTCTTCTTCTTTTTCTGTTGCTTTTTCCAGTTCTCAAACTCTGTTGAGCCTCAGGTTTATTCCTTTATTTCAGTCAGCAACTCTAGGATCTTCCTCTGGCAGGCAGTTTCTCTTTAAACTCCCCCAAAACAATCCTCTGTTCCTATACACATCTTCAATACTCTCCTAACAGGTACAGCACTGTGTCTGCCACTCTATGCAAGGTGTGGCTCCTATAGACAACCCAGATTCTAGAAATCTGGTGTTCGGGGAGAAGAAAGCCAATTTGCCTAACATTTCTTGACCTTTGGCTATTCTTACTTTGTGGGGATAATTTTGTACACTGCTAGGAATATGGGCCTCTGCAGTGCTCACCACTTCGCATGCCTGTGGGACTGCCTGGCTGGACCTGAGTGACTTGTGAACTTCGGGGCTTCTTACCAGGTCACCTTATTTATTTATTTATTATTTTTATATACCGGCATTCGATCTCAATTGAGATATCACACCGGTTTACTTTCAGGTACTGTAGGTATTTTTCTATCCCCAGAGGGCTTACAATCTAAGTTTTTGTACCTTCTAGTCAACCTTCTAGTCAGCTCCAGGCAACATCATTCACCAGGTCAACATAGGCTCTCAGTCTAATGAGGCAGTCTAAACTCAAATACATCGGTGAATTGAAACCCCTGATTATGGAGAAGTTGGTTTGAAGTTTTTACCACCTCACTTCAGCACTAAGTTACATGCTCCGACTTCCAGCTTAATTTCTTGTCCAGGTATCACTACCAGGGTATAATGGTGCTTTACAGCATCCAGTTCTATCTTACTTTTCACCTTGCAAAAGAGAGATTCGTTAATAAAGGAGTCTTCATTACTATGCATTAGGAGTACCTGGATGTTTTGTGTGTCCTTTATCTGGAGATACACTGAAATGGCATCTCCGTTCTGGTGTATGTTGGTCAGCTTCCTGGGGTGTACCAGGTGTGTGGTTTTTTTTGTTACAGGTGGACTTACCTCCTGAATTCCTGAATCAACCCTGCTTTGATCAGTCAGAGATGGGGCTTGGTCGAGGCAAATCTCCATTTGTTCAGTATCTAGCACAATGCTGAGTATGGCCTTCTTTTTCAAAAGGATAACATTGTCAGTATTATCTCTCCATTTTTTGGCCTGTCTGCACCAAAGCACTAGTAGAGAATGGTCTGCTGACCTCTGGAAATGTATTCCGAGAGTAGTATCTTTCTGCTGTATGGAGCAGGAACTACAGGTCCCCTTCCCCCTTTGAACCACTCTTCCATATGGTAGAGGGTGTCTGACTTGAGTCCACATGACCTCATTTACATAATCAAGAATTCGGGACAACCTCATGAAGAGTTCATTTCCAATTAGGAATTCCTCTCCAGGGCTCTTGGTGATCAGAACTGGGTGCTTCACTTTCATCTTCTCTATCTGACTGGTGAATCAGGACTTACCTCTGACCTCCTCAGGCATTCCTCCATAGACCCCTAGGGTCACATTGCATGGGACTACTCTTGGAGCAGACCTACTCTCTAAGGAACTGAAGAGTTTATCAAGCAAGCTGTGAGTGACTAGGGTGACCATGGAACCATTATCTAGAAGACCCTCACAACTGAATACATCTTGTATTCGGATGGGGATCATGTAGCGGAGTCCCTGAGGCTTCATTTTCCCTAATAAATACTTATTCTTTCTGACAGAGCCCACATCAAGAAGGGGAGCAGAACTCTTGTGCAGCTGGGTATCACCTGGTACTGCAGAGGTATTGGCATCAGTGGGGTTCAAACAGGGAAGACTCCCAGCCACTTATGGTAGAGACCTGGGGAGAAACAACCTGATCGCTTAATCAGTGTGTACTAGTGGAGGGCCCTGAGGTACTGGGACCCTCTTGGGGGATGCTAGGCCTGGTGCTACTCTTATTCTGATTTTTCTGGTGAACTTTCTTGGGTGTAGTAAGTTAACTGTGCCTTTGGTCGCTGAGGTTCTGGAGGGCGGCCTTCAGCTCTGCTTAGCTGACTCTCCCAAGACTTCCTCTGGTTATAGCTTTGCTGGCACCTCCAACTGCGATTCCTTTTGAAAACTGCGAACCATCTGAGTCCTTTTCTGGGTTTCCTGCTGGGGCAGCAGATTGCTCCTGGGGAGGAGGTGTCCTGGGCCTGTCAGACTTGGGATAAGAAGATAGAGAATTAATTTCATAGTTTCCATCAGGTCTCTGAATTATGGTATACACCTGATTACTTTATTTTTCTCTTATCTGTATCCCCCCCCCCCTTAGTGATGGTTTACCTTTGTGGTAAATAACATGTAGCCTCTCTGCTTCTTCTGCTAGGAAATTTAAAGGTGCCTCCCTGTGGATAGACAAGTGACTGCTAAAAGTAGGAATAAGAGCTTCATAAACAGATTCCTGAGGGTTGCCAGATCTGCCTGAATGCTGCAGGGTTCGCCATAGAAGAAAGTTTACTGTAGGCAATAGCTAAAAGCTCAGGGGCTCTCCTCAGGACCACACGTCATATTGTAAGCAACTTGTCGAACCATGACATTATTGGCACAATCTCCAAAGTGCTCTTTGAGGACTGATTCACCTCTAGTGAATGCTAGCCATATACTGTTGAGCTTCTTCACTAAAGCTCCAAGAAAGGCGAGCTACTTGGTCTTTTTTCAGAGCTAATACCTAATATGCCAAAAACGTCATACAGTCTTGCCGGGTGCTGCTAGATATCTGAGCCAGAATGTTTTTAAAGGGATCACCTAATGTCCAAAGGAGCTTAAAGTTTGTTTTGTCAGGTTTGGAGCTCTCTCTAGTGTTGGCTGGAGGTAAGCCAGCATGGGTGGTAGCTTCTGATCCCAGCCCCGTTAGCCCCCCTTGTGGGGTAACTCACCCCTCATTCCTCTCTCCTCTTCCCAGGTTGTAAAAGGCGGGGGTGTGCAAAGGCGTGTACCCTGTGCTTTTGTACTGGGGAGGGGGCTACAGCTGTGTCCGGAATCTAAAACTTTGTCTTGGCCTTCCCTTAAAGCCGAATTTTAAAAGCCTGTCGCGTGCCAAAACTGGGAGATGTGTGCACAAGTCAGGCTGGCATGCACCACATGGATTTTAAAACTGCCTGCATGCTTGCTGCTATGTGCACAAATGAAAAGTCCCAAAAAACGAGGCAGGGCTTAAGTGTGGTCTGGATGGGGCATGGGCATTCCTGGATTTCACATTGAACTCTGTGCATAAATACTTACACACACAGGTGCACTCTGGGGACCTCTGCCAAACAACTTTATTTCTGCTATGGATGACATGTAAGTAATAAAATAAATACAACTAGATAGATCGGTGGGGTTTTAAGGATCAAGAAGGGAAGCTATTAAACTAGGTGGGGTCTGGAAGGCCTAATCCTTACTTGGGTGAACTGGAAATGAAGTGGCAAAACTGGTGTAATGGCGTCGGCGTGCGTGTCTTTAAAAATCCCTCCACTTACATGATAGAAGCAGCATTTGCATGAATAGGTGCGTGACCACTTAAAATTGCACGCACGTGCACGTTGTCAGGCTATTTTATAATATGCTTACATATATGTGCGTTGAGTGCAGGTTGAAGAACATGTGCACGTGTGCCTGCATGCCTATTTAAAAGTTATTGTCTTAGTGTCCCATCCATGTCTTGGGTGAAAAACTATTTTTATATATATATTTTTATATATATATATTTTTATATATTTTTATATATTTTTATATATATATATTTTTTATATATTTTTATATATTTTATATATATATTTTATATATTTTATATATATAGTTGGCTAAAATGTTAATATTCTTCCTTCAATTTCCTCCCCCTTTCAGATCCTAGTTATTTTTCCCTGTTTTTTGTAACTTTCTCACATCCTAAATATTGTTATTATATCTGTTAAGTTTCATTCTATATGTGACGTTGAATTGGGAAATGTTTTACTATGTTACTCTCTGCCTTTACTCACATTGTTAATTGTAAACCGGGTTGATGTGATTCCATCATGAAACTCGGTATAATAAAAATAATAATAATATCTGAGCTCTGTGCTCCTCTTCCCATTTTAGCTGTCTGCTGATGCTGGGAGTGAGGGAATGAACGACTCCTGGGCTGCACTGGGATACTCTGATTCTTGCATGATTTGCTTTAGACTGACAGGACCTGGCACAACAGTAGCTGTCTTTTCCTTCCATAAATCAATCATATTTTGGGACACCTTTAGCTGATATTGAGATTCATTTAAATTGCCTGATAATTCCTGTTTCAAGAGTTCTAACTGGGATTTTGCTTTCTGCAGCATCTCTATTTCATTCTTACATTGCAAGAACTTTTCCTGCTGCTGAATTACCATAATCTCTTGTTGTCTGTTTTGCTTATCAAGCTTCTGATTTCTGGCCTCTAACCACTCCATTTTTATGTGGCTAGGCACTTGAGAATACAATAGCTCCTGCTTTAACTTTCCTATCTGGCCATCTCACTCTAAAACCTGAAACTCTAACTGGGTTACTCTCTTGTGACAGTTTCTGAATTCAGCTTCTTTACTGTCTGCGATTGTCAGCTTTAGCTGTGCTTCTGTGAGTTGAGACTTTAGAGATTTAATTTGTTTTAATGTTTCTTCTGGGATTCTTCTCTGATGTTGCGCTTTGATGATCCCTTCTAACTCCAGAATCCATTCTATGTATTCTGGTAGTTTATCTGCATCTGTACTGGGTCTGAGTCCCTCAGGTACCCTTCAGAGATGTGTCTTTGAAGATATGATAGTTGTCCTTCTAGGGTATTCATTTTCATTATCAGATTCTGGTTCTCCTCTGCTAACTGCTTTCAGACTCTCTCCTGGTGTACACAAGTATATACGACCCCTTCTAATTCATCCAATAGCTGGCTAATATCTTTCTCCAGTATCTGATTCAGCGATGCTAGGTGTGAATTATCATTTTGGAAAAATTCTCTTAACAAATGCAAAGTTGTGGTATACTCAGCTAGCGTCTTAATAGTTAATTTAAATTCACTAACCAAGAATTTCAAAGTAGATACATAAAAGTTAGTGACTATCCCTAATTGTAGGTATATGTGTTTTAAATTCTCATATACCCTAGAGATTTGATGCTGGACATCCTCTTTATCAGTGAAAACCTGCGTAATTCTTACTAATGCTTGCTCTTCTAATTCTGGTAAATCTGACTGCACATCTGAAGACATCTCTGCAGGTGAACGAGGCCTTAATCTTTCATGCAGGAACTTTCAGTTTTGTAAGCAGTATACAGTAAGGGTTTTTGTAACCTGTCTGATACAGCACACTTCCTTCCTCCTCCCCCACACCTGATGAGATGGGCAGTGCTATAGATAATTACCTTTATTACCTCCTATACTTATGTAATCCGAATAGCTCAGAAAAGACCACGGGGTTTTTCCATAGAATCAGTTTCAAGTTTAGTAGTTAGAATAAAATAGACAATATATATCTCTATAGCCCTTGCTGCTCAACTTTGGTTTATACTGAGTAAAGCTCTGCATCATTAGTAAACTTAACATATCAGAGACCTTGACTTGCTAAGGGTATATTAATAAATGTAACTAGCTAACTAACCCCATAACTTGAGGAGATTATCTTCCATTTCACTCTGAAGTAGTCTCTGAAGAGGCAGTCTCTGCCAAAGGGAGCTGACAATCTTCTTCACTGTCTCACCTAAGCCTTCTCCCCGGCTGCTTTTAACAGGCAAAACATGAATATGTAAGAAGCTCATGCATAATCAAGCAGCAGGATGGATGAAGTTGTTTCTCCATTTCAAACTGCTGGCCCCCTTTCCCATTGGAGGGGGTCATTGCTCCTGCAGTGTGGCAACTCAGGATAGGGATATGATGTTAGTCCTGCAACCTATTGATCCGCAAGATGTCTTGCGGTGTCAGTGCTTTTCTGAGAGCTGACCTGTCTGATAAATTGAACTTTGGATAGGCTGTTTTTCATCTCTAGGCAGATTTGGGTTGTCTTCACTTTGTGACCTGTCCCTGTACTGAGCAGTCTTAGCTCATGTTTGTGGAAAAAAGCTATAGACATTATTTAAAAAGCAGATCAGATAACCTATGCACGTATAGTCATTCTGGTCAAAAGCTCATCATCTTGTTTTTCTGTTGAAACATACATGTCAGCATCCATCTTATGAAGCTGGCATCCCTCATGGGTTCAGTATTCATATTTGGTTGCTTACAGTAGTAAAAACTTCTGATATCTCCTACAGGAGAAAGAAAATTTTCTTTGTGAGGAGTCACAAGGATGACTGCCTTGCAATGAGAAGATCCTACAAAGCTTCTTCTTAAAGGATAACAACAGCCTAGGAGATTTTAAAGTACATGAGGAGTCATTTCCAGTTCCCTATTGGGAAGAAGTCTGCATCTAGTGTGCAGGTAACATTGGGGAAGTACCTAGGAAGGGTCCCTTGAGAAGAATACCTACTGCTGGAGAGTACAGTTTTCCCAATGACTGTGATTTTCTTCTAGAACTTTATTTCTGTATTAAAGTGCACCTCAAAATTGTACCGTATATGATTTGCCATCTGCAAGCAAGTATTTGATAAAAGAATTAATTTTAAACAATAGCTGACTTGTTCAGTGTGTTCATTTCACTTTTAGAAACAGACAACCTCTATAGGAAGCCTAATAGCCTTGAAAGACTTTACCTTTCCCTACTGTCAGGAAAAGAACCCAACATTTATTTATTTATTTTTGGTTTTTATATACCGGAAGTTCCTGTATAAAATACATATCACTCTGGTTCACAGGTAACAGAGATAACTATCGCCGGGATGGCAGTTTACATGGAACATATTGAACAATTAATCTATTATACAGTAACAATACAAACTAAGATCAACTCAGAACACATAAATAAAGCAAATAAACATTACATTATTGCTGTAAGACAGGAGGGTTGTTGTTGCTCTTTTTGCAATGTGACCCCAGCACTCCCCAGTTAGCCCCTGAGCTCAGCCAGCCAACAGAGCAGGGGCTACATGAAGTTGATTCCCTGTAATTCACCTGAAGACCTGGCTACAGCCTTGTTCGTAACAATAATACATTTGAACAGGCTCACAAAAAATTAATTTGTTTTGTTTACTCACTTTTGAGAGGATACTGTTCAATTAAGAAGGTCCAAAAACTCTGCTAGAGGCAAAAGCAACAGCATCAGCTGTTTCCCCTCTTGAGCTGGAGAATGAGCTGTTTTGGGGCAGGCCAATAGAACTAAGTCCTATCTTCAGATCCATCAGCAGCACTTTAGGTCGGGACAGAGCCAGTGGTATCGGCTGCATTGCAGCAGTTAATCAGATCATGTGACAACCATTCCTAGTGCATCAGCTGATCAAATGCCAGAGCAGTGTTGGGAAACAAGTGGGGAACTGAAGGCATGATGCAGGACACCAACCGCATTAGGGCAAGACCAGGTCAGATTTTAGCTGCATTAAAAATCCACATCAGTCCCTGGGGCCCAAGATACAGGCCTCATTTGTGGCAGTAATGACAGCAAGGAGTGGCAGTGGCACAAGGGGTCCCATAATTAAAGCCACAAGTGCAGTGGTAGTGACCCTTAATTCAGGTGGTGGAAAGTGCCACATTAATGGCGGACAGTGGCCTATGTCACATCATAGAAGAGTTCAGTTCATGATGGAAGTGACATAACTAGCTCCTTAGGGGAATAGAGTTCTATTTGCAGTCCTTCAAGAAGGCTACAATTTTACAACTATGTCCCACTCAGCACAGGAAGGTGGTAAAGCCTTGAAAAATAGCTCATGTTAAAGATAATAAATAGGCATTTCTGATGGTACCGTTTATTAAGTTCTCAGAGGGTTAGTTTGAAAGTCAGATCTTCTGTTAAAGAATCCTATATGAACTCTGATTATAGTTTAGTTTAGCTTTATATGTTTGACTGCCTTCCATAAAATATCAAAGTGGTTCACATTAAAAGAAATATGAACACATTAGTTTTAATTACATGATCACCCTGCTTGAGTAGAAAACATGTTTGGGAACTTTGCACTAAAACGTAGCCTGCATGCTAAGGCCATTTAACATGTGCTAACAATAGTAAACTATGTATGCACCAAAGGCTTAGTATGCATGCTAAACAAATCTGAAAAGATGTTAGGGTGCACATGCATGTACATGAAGGAATGTTATATCCAAATATAAGATATAGTAGGGAATTCTAAATAGTGTTGTATGATCTCTTCCCCATGCAATTTAGCATATGCTTGCTTGCTAACACCTGGAAGGCAATTTTCATACTACCCTTATAGCTGCAAAGGTTGTGCTTTTACATGTAGTCTTTGCAACAGTTTTCAAGAAAAAGTATGTTGAAAATTGAAGCATTTTTTTTTCACATTTCCTTCTCTTGTTATGTGGTGGAGTACAATGATGTTAACAGTTTTAGATTGGTTTCCCATGGTTGCTGTGAGAGAAAGACAAAAGAAAAGTGTAAACATTTCTCATGTAACTATAATGGGAACCGTGCCGCTGCAACAAGAGGACCTTCTGGAGATACTCCAGTTTGAGCCAGGAGTTAAATTAATTTAGGGTTGAGGCAGGGCTGGTGCTTCCATTAGGCAAACTAGGTGGTCACCTAGAGTGCCACAATTTTGGGGGTAGCAAATTCCCACCAACACAAGTCCCAGAGAGATGCTGTGCCAGAGCTAATATTGCCAGAGAAGGGGTGCTGTGCTGGAGCCTCTGCCGCTGGTAAAAGGAAACATTGTGCTGGAGGTAAGTTAGGGGAAGGGGGAGAATGACCAAAGGTTTGCCTAGGTTGCCAAATACTCTTGCACCGGCCCTGGATTGAAGGCTCAAGAAGGCAAAGATAGGGAGCTATGCATGTGGTTGCAAATGCCTTTGTGGGCCAGACTCTAGAGGGAGTAGAGGGTGTTTATCCTATCTCTAATGTTCATCTGTGACAAATATCTCTCAAACCAATCAAAATGTCTTCAGATTGTGCCCTTTTATGACATTTGCTATTCAGTAAAATCTGAATAGTCTGAGATATTTGCCCTTCAGGATCCATAAAACCAACAGGGATGAATCAAGCCCTATATTCACAGCCTACATATTTGGTACAGTAAGGCAGGGGAGGTTTATATTTCAATTGCTGAGTGTGTCCAGTTATGAGGACATTGCTAATTCACCCATTTTTTGGGATGCATACATTTAGTTGTATATCGCTTCTCAGTTTGTGCCTTTGAAAAATTGCTAAATGTGTATCTGCTCCTTTTGGATGTCTTTATTTTATTTTTATGGGTTGACTTTCAAAGCGCTTTCTGCACATACCCTGTTTTATTGTGTAAATTGTGCTTTGAAAATCAAGCCATAGGTTCTGTGGGTTAAAGTGTGCATGAAACTCGATTCTATGTGAACTTTTACTTGCAGGAAGAAGAAGCAAACTGGTAGGGTGGCGTTGGGGATGAGGAAAGAGTTTACGTGCTTACTTTAGATTTTTAGAAGTATAAACTTTACATGTGTAAAGTTTAATCTGTGCAAGCATGTCTTTCGTGTTACTATGGACAGTCACAAATTTCAAAGAGGACTTATATGCATAAGTCCGCTTTGAAAATTCAAGCTAAAGTTTGCAGGTAGGAAGTACTGCAGACTTTTACCTTATGCAGGCTGTTTCAAAATTACTCTCTAAAGAGTTACATGTGTAAATGTAACATACTATCACAGTAATTTTCAAAAGCCATTTTTGCACATAAAGTGCATTTACACATGAATATCCTATGGACAATTCAATGGCATATATTTTAGCAATTTTCAAAAGCCCACATACATATAGGTTAAATGCATTTACAAGTGTAAAACCCAATTTTAAGTGAGCAAGTGCATTCTAAACTCAGACCCTTTGTGTTTGACTGCAGTTAAAACCTTAAAAAATATAATACCCAATGTGGAAAAGGTAAAAGAAATGACTGAGCCTAAGATTTAGGGAAAAACAGAGACAAAAGAAAGAGGGGTATAGGAAAACACACATCAACTTACCATGCAGGGGTCTTTGCACTAAATTTTGTACAGCATGCTAAAATATTGCATAATATGCAATGAACTCATTTTTTAAAGCACAAGTATCCAAAAGATAGCCTCAGTAGCTGAGCTATTTTCATAGCATTCATGCTAAAAATTTAACACCTTGTCCAAGGTGAACAGGTATATGCTAAATACTTATTTGTTTGTTTGTTTGTTTGTTTGTTTGTTTATTTATTTATTTAACATCTTTTCTATACCGTCATTAAGCTAGGTACCATCACAATGGTTTACAACAAGGCACAAATATTAATGTTGGTAGATGTCTTGATTTCTATTCACTAAACAGGTGCCATCAGGTTACGGTAACATAGTTTTATCATAAATACTAAGTGGTGGGTATGATACATTATGTCCATTCTTATCTGTGACCGCTTTAAAATAGATTAATCATAATATCCTTTGGTGGAGAACGAAAGTATAAAAAAATACAAAACACACATGTATAGATTAGGGTAATGTGTGTGGGTGTTCTGCAGAGCGCATCCTCTACTCTGTGGAAATACTTTGAGAAGAGCATAATACGTTATTTCCCATGTTCAGGCTAAAGTCTAATTTGTATCTAACATCCTTCATTTATATACCTGTAAACAGTAATTTTAGAGCATGCATGTTAATGTCTTCAAGGACAGGTTTCATGTACATGGTAGGTCTTACATGCATAGCACACTATACTGCAGGAATATTTAAAGACCTTAGCATGCATGCTAATCTTTAGTGCATAGGGCCCTTTAAGTGACTATTTAAATACAGGTATTTAGAAAAACTTTACAAATATTCTCTTGTCTCTGATACTTTTACATATTTTTTTATTTTTAGAGAAGTTCTTTAAGGTGCTTAAATGATAAAGAATAACTAGTCCTGAATCCATCTGAATGGAAGAAGAACAGGAAACCAAAAATGTTTTTTTTCCTGGCCAATTGCAAAACATATGTATTTTTGGAATATTCTATAAGAAATGCACAGCACAAAATTGGTTAGATGCATCCCAAATCTGGGCAAATTAGCTGTTTTACAGGTTCTCGTTTTAAATTAAAATTACCTGTGAACACAGTACAATCTGAAATTGGAGCTATGCTAAAACTGCACTTCAGTGATGTAAATCTGAAGTGATGCAGCTTTTGCATTACTGAAAACCTCATTCGGTTTGTGTCACATGGGTTTTGTGCCAACACAAAATCCCTGTAAACTTTAAATCTGCCTCATAGGCAGTAGCCTCCTAAGAACAGATACTGCAGGCTGTGCCTTCGGGGAATCATTAATGTGATTCTGCTTTGAAGAAATTGTACAACAGCAAACACGGGTTTATTAAAGCATGACATTTATTAATTTTACTGGAAATTATTGGATTACATTTCCAAAAGTTGATTTAATTGGCTTCTATAAATGGAAATGTTGCTTGGTG